>NC_043967.1:53290690-53502889 GCF_902148855.1 Sphaeramia orbicularis | reverse complement strand
AAAAAAAAACTTGTGGCAGAGCCTCCTTGTCAATCTTGAAAAGAAAAAAAAACTTGACTGTAATATACAATAAATGTTGATAGTTGTCAGCTGGTATGTCCTATAAACTAATTTTCCGTTCGAATCCAATAATGTTATTATTATCATTATTTTTTTGTCAATTAGAATAGCAGAATTTCTGCATGCTCCGTTCAAATACAGGGAGGAGATGTGCCGTGAGGCAGCGCTGTGCTGTGCCTCCAGGAGAACTGTCTCCTCCCCTCATGAACTCTGCTGGTACCCAGAGAAAATATTGTCGCTGTCCCTCTGTATATCGCAGTTCAAATGCTTTCAAACACTCTGATTATATGCTCTATCCTTCCATAATCTGCATAATGTACGGAATGTATTTCTGTAATGTGTTTAGGCTCGCAGATTAATCATAAAACCGCAGTGAAAAAGTCACTAGGGGAGGCAAACAGTACCCTGCCTCATGATAGATGGCGCCTGTGAGTCCACAGATTCATGCACTTATAATCTTCTTCATTCTTTTTTATACACTTTAATTCACCAGGATCGGCGCATGGATTTCATGTACAAATAAAGGTAAGACCATAAACTTGTTTTATTTTTAGTTTGAAATGGCTCTTTTTGAAGGTTTCCTGTTGAGTTCCTGCCAGTCTACCTATGCTGACTATGTGCACAGCCCATATACCCAGGCCGTTCCTTTGGCTCACTCTCTCTATTCCAGTTTCTCAGGCCACCATATATTTGTAGATCTGGCTCTGAAAGAGTCAGTGCCTCCCCAGCCATGAACCCACTGCACGTCACTGGGAGGTGATAATAATAATAATAATAATAATAATAATAATAATAATAATGATAATGAATTGGCTATGGTCTAATACAAGCCAAAGGTTTGTTTCACTGTAATCACTGTAACATATGCATTTAAGGTGATATTTTTAGTCATTTTGTGTTTTATCCTATGAGTTAACAGTCACTTAACAGTCAGTTCACCTCTCCATAGGATGGCATTGCACGCACATCGACACGTCTCCTCTCGTCAGTAAACGACGCTGAGGGATGAGACTGTGTTGACCAAAGGGAGCGGTTACTGGAGCGGACCAGAACCACTACTGTCACTGGTCATTGGGTGTCACTCGTCATTATCAGTTTGATCTTTTCAGACAATCATTTTTCAGTGCTCCATTGAATCTGACTGTAATGTTTTCTAAATGTCTACTCTGAGTACGTTTTACAGCCTGTACTTCTTTACTTTCACTTGGTAATGAACTGCGTCAGTACTTTCTGTGTCTGTAAATCTAAAGAATGGTTGTAGGTTTTTCAAATTCTGTCACTTTGTCAGTGCAGTGAAAACATGAGGCCCTTTTCCACCACAGGAACTTTTGCAGGAACTTTCTGTATTACCCTGAACTTTCAAAGTTCCTGGTGCGTTTCCACCGAAAATTACCCAGGTAAATGACTTTCCCCCGGCCCTGAATTTACCCTGAAAAAGTTCCTGGTACAGAGGTAGTACTGTTCAGATTACCAGGAACTTTAAGGGGCGGGGCTGTGTGCTGCAGAAGGCTGAGTGGTGGACTAGACTGACAGCGTTGCCGCATTCTGTTCACCGCCAATATTTAACTCATTTAATTTCCACAAGTTTTGTATTTTGATCATTCAGAAAATGGACCAAAAGAGAAGCTGCAACAAGTGGACGGACGATGAGGAAATTCAGACGGACTTTGAATCGCCGACACGAAACGAGCGAGTAGAAGCTGTCGGAGCCAAATATAAGACACAAGCCTAAAGAAATACGAGAAAAGAAGAAGAAATTTATGCAGAATTAAAAGAAACTAAAGGAGCACAACGGTCACAGTGGATCTGACTGTGGAACAAACCAATGGTCTGAATATGACACAAATATTCTCTGTTTAGTTGGTTCATGCTGTAACAGTAGTCAGCGGTACATCAGCTGTTTAGTCAGAAGTGAAGTCCAGTTATCCTAATGCTAATGCTAATGCTAACTGGTCAACAGTCTGACACTAAACCTAAATCAGAACTGGATGGATTCGTGTTGTCGCTGTGAGCTGAACACTGATTTATTCTGTATGTTTGTGATTTCCACCTGAAATGGACCGGACGGACTCGCCTGTTTTTCTGAACCTGCGGCTCATTTGTGTCCTGGTCCAACATCTACTGTTTACAACGACCCAGGTCAGACATGTGACCCCTAACCCTAACGGCCCAGGTCAGACAGGTCACAGGTCACATGACACAGGCAGGAATCTGTCATCATGTGTTCTGTTATTCCTTTTAGCATTTTTATTACTTTTCCTGTAGGAAAGTGAAAAAGGGACCAGGACCATGGAGTTCCAGACCGGCTGTCCTGGACCACCTGGTCCACACACTGGTCCAGACCCTGGTCCAGAAGCCTGAACCTTTCAAACATGTTTATTTCCCTTTTAATCTCAAGTCACCTTGGTTTTTTTTTTTTTTTTTTTTTTTTTTTTTAACCTTTTGTTTTGTTTCAATTTTTAATAAAAAAAAATCTAACCTAATGCTGTCTGTTCATTTACAAGACATCAAATATGAGTAGAGTATAAGTACTTTTATCAGTAATATGCAGTTGAATTAAATGCAGGTATTTGAGTAAATCTGTCAGACTTTAGGTTGAACCTGGACTAGATCTGTAAAACAATAGAAATGAAACAGAACCATCCATCACACTGAAAGTTAGATGTGATTGAGTTTAAGGAATGAGAAGTTGAAAACACATGTTCTACCATTTTTAAATACAAATTAAGGATCTGTAATGATGGTTAACTTCATTTCAAATGTATTCCAGATGGATTAAGTGATTCAACAACCAGTAAAATGTTAAACCCAACCTGTGCACTTCAGCTCTGTGTCATTTTATTGAACTAGAGGTTAGTTTGTGAATGGACATGAACTGGACTACAGGTTCTGGTTCTGCTCCTCATACATCATCAACCTGATTTGAATAAATTACCCTGAACTTTGGGGTGCCATGGAAACGCAATTACCAGGAACTCTTTTACCCCAAATAAGTTCCTGGTAAATAAGTTCCTGGGCTTTGGTGGAAAAGGGCCTAATGTCAACTACAGTTTAAGACAAATGAGGCTGTACTTACTCAGTCATCTTAGATGTCATGTTTCAGGAGTATTTCTGGAACAGCTCTGTGTCAGTCCACTTCAAGGCTTGTGTGATGGATTTGGACGAACCTTTGTTCACAGGAGTACTTTCAGTTTACATACTGTCCTTAAATTATATTCAGGAACTTACATTCTTTGGAGCCTGTTTGGTGACGTGAGAAAAAAACCCCATTTGCACTGGCCACGATTTAAATCAAAGCTCTTCCGTATGATGAGTCATTCTTACACTTTTCTTTTTGTTCATTTCAGATGCTCCTAATAAGTGTGTGTCAAACTAAAATGTAAAGAAATACACCAGGTTTTCAAACTCAAAAATGTTTAATTCTCATATACTGCTCATATTTCTGGTAAAGGTCTGACTAATCATTTTATTCGGTCTGAATGAAATAATTGGCCCGAACCTGGCTGAGCCTCCTGTCAATCATCCATTACCACCATCCCACATCTGGTACCGGTACCTCTGAATGCTGCTGATGAATGAAGGATGCAGATCCAGTCCAGTAGTCTGGTGGACTGGACTGAACACAGGTCTGCACAAAACCACATTTGTACTCATACTCTGTGTACATGTACTCATACTCTGTGTACATGTACTTATACTCTGTGTACATGTACTTATACTCTGTGTACATGTATTCATACTCTGTGTACATGTACTTATACTCTGTGTACATGTACTTATACTCTGTGTACATGTACTTATACTCTGTGTACATGTATTCATACTCTGTGTACATGTACTTATACTCTGTGTACATGTACTTATACTCTGTGTACATGTATTCATACTCTGTGTACATGTACTTGGAGTCCCACACTGTAGGATGATAAATGTATGGACTATGAAACCTCTAATGTTTACAGACAATGAACAGACCACATGCACAGACCACCTGACTGGAGACCCTGAGCCAGCGCTGCACAGACCACACCCTTAATTACAGACCACACCCTTAAACACAGACCACACCCATAAATGCAGACCACACCCATAAATACAGACCACACCCTTAAACGCAGCCCACACCCTGAAACACAGACCACACCCATAAATGCAGACCACACCCATAAACACAGACCACAGCCTTAAACGCAGACCACACCCTTAAACACAGACCACACCCATAAATACAGACCACACCCTTAAACACAGGCCACACCCTGAAACACAGACCACACCCTTAATTACAGACCACACCCATAAATGCAGACCACACCCATAAACACAGACCACACCCTTAAATGCAGACCACACCCTTAAACACAGACCACACCCTTAAACATAGGCCACACCCTTAAACACAGACCACACCCATAAATACAGACCACACCCTTAAACACAGACCACACCCATTCGCCCCCCCCAGGATAGCTTTCCACCTGGACCTGATGGAAAGCTATCTGTGGGGGGGGGGGGGGGGTACCAGTACACCCAAGCCGCTCCTCCATGGATGTAGTTCTGACTAATGCTTTCTATCAGGTCCGACAAATAAATGAATACACATTTGCACTCTTCTGCTGTTTATGTTTTCTTTACTGCTGGTGAATGTAATTTTATTTGACTTCATTAATGCCAACTCCCATCACCGCATCGTGTCCTGTCAGGAAGCCGGGCTACAGGCTCCGAGCGCCGGTTCCTGTCCGGCTTCCACACCGGTGCACTTGGAGGGCTTGATCCATGTGCGAAGCGGGGCTTGGAGGTTGGAGCACAGCTTGGTTCTGAGTTTTGTAAATCAAACTAGTTCCATGGTCTGTAAACGGAACCGGTTAGGAGAACGGAAAAAACTTCCCGCTCCCCTGAAGGCTTTTCAGTGGCACAGGTAGAAGGAGCTCCTGCCTGGATCAGGGACCACTGTCCCACTGACACAGAGAAACAGAGCCAATTTAATTTTTTTCAGGAAACAGTATCTCATAAACTCAGAAAAACAGAGCAATTTTTTTTCCCCAGAAAACAGTATCTCTAAAACTGATGCCTTCACAGTTCCATATGTCATCCCTTACTGGAATAAATATGTGGAATACTTTGACTGGAAAAAGGTCTTATCCAACCCATACCTGTTGACCGACAAAGTTAGAGAAATTTAGTGTAAAATAATTCATAAGTTTTACCCATCTAATGATCATATTGTTAAAAGATTCAAAAGAGACATTGATGTGAAATGCACTTTCTGTTCTGTGAACACTGAAACAGTTTCTCATTTATTTTGGCACTGCCTGGATGTCCAAAGCTTTTGGTTTGATATTTGTAATTTTGTTGCTAGATACATTGAAAAAGATCTCAAGTTGTTTTGGAGAGATGTGCTTTTTGGCCTCTTTGATATTAATAGAAATAAGACCAGTTCTAATGAAACATTTATTATTAACCTTATCATTCTTTTGGCAAAATTCCACATTCACAAATGCAAGTTCTCTCAGCAAAAAACCTCTTTTACCGCTTTTCACAGTGAGGTCAAACAGTACATCGACTCAGTTAAGTTTTCTCTTAATCAAAAGGCAACAAGAACTGTGAACATCTGTATACATTTTGGCATTTGTTTTGTAAACCCCCCCACCCCCTGGCAAGTTATATGATGTGATTCTCATGTTTTATGTTAAATACTTGTAATTTTACAAACCTTGCACAGTTTATTATTTGCTGAAAATCTTCATCTTTGAAAAACTGGCAAATGATAACTAAACTATATTTAAAAAAAAAAAAACTGAAACAAAACAAAAAAAAACACTTCCTGAAGCAGTCACGTGGTACAGCCGGGCAGCGATGCTTCGGACGTCATCATTGCGGCTCCTCCCCTAAACGAAGCAAGCCTCGACACGCGCTTCACGGACACGCCCCCTCCATTACCGGACACGCGCTTCGAAGCTTCGGCACATCTCCTAACATCACTAAAATACAGTTTCATCCAGCTTTATTTTGAAAGCTTCCTGTTGGGTTTCTGCCAGTCCACCTGGGTCTGCTTGATGCAGGGACTTTATAAACTGGCGGCGAAGAAGAAGAAGGAGCAGCGGCAGATAAAAGAGGCGAAGAAGAAGAAGCCGGTCCTCCATTGGTTTTGATATTAGCTCAGTTAGCTTAGCTTAGCTTAGCTTAGCTCGCTAGCTGCTAACACACTGGTCTGTGTGATGGAGATAAACTGTGTTTCTGACGGACTTTGTGTAAAGAACAACCGAACAATGTCCCTAAAACTCCAGATGTTGAGGTCGTTGGTGGAGCAGAGACTAACTGCAGCAGCTGAGGAGATATTTGGACTGGTGGAAAGAACCAGGGTAGAGTACGAAGAGGAACTTTGTCAAACTAAGAGGAAAACCAGAGACAAAAACAAATACTGGACTCTGTTCTGAATCCGCAGGTCGTGGCTCATCCTCCAGGTTTGGTCCATGTTTACATCTTATCTGTGTTTTCTGGTGTAAATCATGTTAGATAAATATCCGTCATGCACTTTATTGTTATTTATGCACCTCCATTCTACTGGAAATGTACATTTTACTTTGCACATAACAGTTTATTGATGCACCTTACTGTTTTACTGTTTTACCAGTTCTGTTTTTATTTACTTCTTACTTATTATGTATAGTGTGTTTGTGTGTTTGCTTTGTATTCTATTTGTGTTCTATGTCTTTTAATCTGTTCTTGTATTTTACTCTGTTATTTTGGTTTTTATTTATTTTTCTGTTCGGCACTTTGGTCCACTGTGGTTGTTTTAAAGTGTTTTACAAATAAAGTTGATTGGATTTGTTTTATCCTGTAGTCATTGGTATCTATCTATCTATCTATCTATCTGAAGGCATATTCACTGACTTTTCTAATTCATTAAACTTAAGTGTATAATGTCAGTGTTTACCATGTGTGTATTATTGTGTGTTGTGTATTATTTGCAGATGTTCAGGATCTTCCGGTGTTGAAAGAGGATATTCCCTTTGATCAGGAGGAGGACTGGACCAGTCCTAGTGTAGACCCAGACCCAGAACCCTCCCTCATGAAAGAGGAACAGGAGGAGATGAAGATCAATGACACAGAGCAGCTCATTCCACTGTCAGGTAGTTTAGGACGTCAACCTGGACTGATCACAGGTTTTATTTCGGATTTCTTCTCACTGATATCTGGGGTTTGGACGTCAGCTGATTCCATGTCCAGATCCAGTACCAGTGTGCAAATAAGAAGCTGAAAAAGTCACTGTTCTTCAGTTTTCTCCCCAACTGTGATCTGAGCTGTTGTAAACATCAACATGATTAGTGAATTAAATACAGGAAAATACATGATTATCACTAAAAAATGCAAAATACAGAGCATAACGTCAGCTTCCTGATAAAACCTGCATGTGACTTTTTGGCAAATTTTACAGGAGGAACAAAAAAACTGTTTATATAACAGGAAACTGTAAAATATGACAAAAAAAATCTGTTCCTTTAATGTTGGTACTTATGATGGAATGTAAACAACTTCACAGGAGACTGAAATTTGAAGCTATAATAGGGGAGATAGCAGGTTTTTATTCCCAACCAAAATGTCACTTAGTAGGTTTTTATCAGGACGCTGACGATAATATTATAATAAATGGTGATAAATCACCTAAAAGTTAAACCTAGAGATAAAATCATTTTTGAACTGCCATAAAAGTAGTACTGGGTCTTTATTGGTTAAATGTTGTTATATTGTTTCTTCCTTTTGTTTGTCGTCCCATGGGCAGAATTCGCCTCCACGGCAGCGTTTCCTGAGTCCCATCCATCTGGACTGGATTCACCACAGTCACAGAATGCATTCATGTTTTTAGATCCAGAAAGTCCTTGTGGAAAACACCAGAGGATGAACACAGAGGGTCTACAGGTAAGAGTAGACACATCAACACAAATCCTTCTGCAGATGCTGAAGTTCAGCTGTGGAATTCAGTGGATCTGATCCTGAACTGTTGTTCTGTTTGAAGTTGGTGGAATCTGTTCTCACCACCAAACCCGGTGGTGAACAAATCATAAATGAATACCATGAAACGCAGACGTTGTCGGATGTTTCCAGAAGGAAGATGGTGAAAATACTGACAGCCGACATGACCGAGAAGAACGGGTATGTTTCCCACAACATTTCTACAACTACATTGTAGCTTTAGTTTTAATTAAATCCAAAAAATGACTGAGGAATCTTTTCTGCAGAACGTCTCCATCCAGAGAAGTAAAAGAAATGTACGCCAGAGGAATCATCACCTTATTCCCCAACCTCAGAGACCCGTTGTCCAAGAACGGATTATGTGAGTTGAACCATGAATGTCTGTGGCTCCAATGATGGAAAACTTGGAAAACTATTAAAATAATTTTTTTGTTTATTTCTTTGAGATCTCTTGGGAAAAGTCAACAATTATTTTTTTCGGTCTTCATGCTCCTTACCTTTTTGAGAAATTGGCGATTTTGTGATGAAAATACACTATATTGACAAAAGTCTGTGGACCCGTTGAGTTCAGGTGTTTCTTTTCTGACAGGGGTCTGGGATATAAAACAATGACTAATGTCAGAATGAAGTTTTATATTATGGGATAAATATCAGTGCATTGGTTAGTTTGGGTTAAATTGTTATCTTTGCTTCCAAAAATTGCTCAGAGATGGTTTTGACTTCATTTCTTTCAACATGGATTTCTTTTTTTTTTTTTTTGTCAACGATTTTAAATGTTCTCCCTCCTAAATTTCTAAAATATTTTTCCTGGTCTGACTGTAAATAATAATTTTCTACCACAACTAACCATCTACTTTCTTCACGTCTTACTGAGGAAGAAAAATCTACTGTTAAACTTTTAGGAAATATTGATGTTTTTATCTCAAATCCTCATGAACAGGACTTCTTACAGCTGCAGACATGATGTGTCCCAATACTTTTGTCCATATTGTGTACGTCACAGCTCTGACCATCGGTTACTTTCATTGCAGATTAATCTGTCGACATTGTAATTAATCTATTAGTTCTTCACTCTCTGACCTACTTCACATGACTTGGAATTTTCTACTGAAAAGAAAAAGAATAAGACAGAAGGCCGAGAGTTACAACTTTACATTAAAATCAATAAGTTCTAAATTAAATAAATTAATAAAATAATCACAAGTGTAGAGGAAGGAGATAATCTGAGCTGTAGAGTGTCTCACATCTTTTATTATATTTTACTCTGATAATTTAACGTTTTTCAGTTAGGTTTCTCCAGATTATTGACCAGGACAGGAAACATACGACTGGTCCCAGAACAGTTGTTGAGGAGTTTTTAAAAATGTCTGTGATCTGTGGAACACCCTGAATCTGACCAGGATATGGTTTACATATATGTTACAAGTAACAACTGTTTTTGATGTTTGTTGCTCTTTAAGGAGCACTATTATGACGCTGAAACCGGCAGCGGATACTTGGCCTGGAGGATCAAAACCATCCAGAGATCCATTCCTAAAGAGAGACGAGCATCAGTTCAAGGTAACGAAGAAAACCGAGCAGAAATGAACGGAGCACCAAGTCAGAGCCAGAGTTTGACACTGGGTCTCTGCAGATCGATTAGATATGTAGACTAATAATCAGAATTTTAGATCTTAAAATGTCTGAGATTTGAGTTTGACGAGTCTTAAAAATAGATTAGAATATGAAGTTAGCATTAGTTTCATAAAGTCAAATAAGTTCTGTCTCTTTCGGGGGAAAAAAATGTAAAACTAGAAAAACAAGGTGGGAAGGAAGGTACGTGTTTGGGTTAGAAAAAGGAAAGAGAGAATAGAGAGGAATGAAAAAAACGAAGGAATGAAGTAATAAAGTAAAGAAAGAAAAGGTAGGAGAGAAAAAAGTAGGAAGGAATGAAGGAAAGAAAGAAGGATGGAAGGAAAAGGGAAGGTAGGGATGAAGGACAGAAAGAGAAGTAGTTAGGAAGGAAAGAAAGAAAGGGAATGTAGGAAAGAAAATGAAAGAAATTAAGAAGGTAAGAAGCAATAAAGTAAAGAAAAAAGGTAGGAGAGAAAGAAAAAGTAGGAAGGAATGAAGGAAAGAAAGGATGGAAGGAAAAGGGAAGGTAGGGATGAAGGAAAAAGAAAAAGTAGGAAGGAAAGAAGGAAATTAAGAAGGAAAGGTGAGTAGGTTGTAGGGTAGGAGGTTAGGAAACATGTCGTGTCTTTTTTTCATCTGTTTTTTTGTTTCCAGTTTTTTAAACGTAAATAGTTTCTTGTTTCTTTCACTAAACAAATCAAACCAGACATTTTAGGTCTCTGTCTGGTTAAACTTTTCCACCATTTCAGGTGTTTTTCACCCAATCGATGAATTATTTAATGATGAGAATAATCTTCAGGGTCAGTGTTGACTGTAAATAATCAAACATTAAATGTCATTAACATGTTTTATAGAAGCGTCGGAACTTAATGGAGATGATGATGTGACTGAAGTGTGTTTCAGGTCCACGTTCTTCTAAACGCCAGAGGACGAACACGGACGCTCAGCAGGTACGAGTCCACACATCAGCTGTAGGTGGTCTGTTCAGCGGTGGACGTCAGTGGATCTGATCCTGAACTGTTGTTCTGTTTGAAGTTGGTGGAATCCGTCCTCATCACAAAACCTGGCGGTGAACGAATCATAAACGAATACAATGAAACCCAGACGCTGTCGGACGTTTCCAGAAGGAAGATGGTGAAACTACTGACAGACGACATGACCGAGAAGAACGGGTACGTCTGCGTCTGTATTGAACCCTTCATGCATGAATGATGAGAGCCTCAGTCCAGATTTTCAAAACAAACGAACGTCCTGTCCCCTCAAATTAAAGTTTTCGAAGGGAGGGAAAAGCTGCAGAACAGCAGGAGGTTTAGAGGAACGAGTAAAGGGTCTGTAAGTTTCACTTTCACTTTAAGGTCTGCGTGTACTCATTCTGTGGTACGTACGCTAGTGATGCGCAAGTTTTTTTTTTTTTTGTTTTTTTTTTTAACCCGTGGGGCTTTTGTGGAATTATTGCAGCTGACCCAAACCACCCAGCAAATGAACTGACATTCTTTTGACCCACCCCCACCTGACCTGTGAGTAACCCACTGAGCTTCGCATAACGTATGGTGCAGAACGAACCCCCGTATAACCCCTGGACGGACCTGTCCATAGACTGGCTACAGCAGTTGGTAAGCATATGGCCTGTGGGCCAAAACCAGCCCACCAAAGGTTCTAATGTGTCCCACAGTCTGAATTTGGAAAGTGCCAAAATGATCCTGAAGTTATTAAGAGTCAAAGGTGTCATAGTTGTTTTAGATCAGGTTCCACATTCAGTCCAACTGGGATCTACAGTCAAATAATAGTATAACTAGAAAAGCACTTGGAGAGCACAGACCTCGCCAAGGCAGATCAGTCCCCCCCCATCACCAAAATTTTATCATTTGTTCCTTGTACCAGTATTAACATTTCCTGAAATTTTCATGAAAATCCCTCCATAACTTTTTGAGTTATCTTGCAAACTCACTAACAAACAAACTTGAGAAGCACTCAGAGAGCACAGACCTCTGCCAAGGCAGACCCCCCCCCCCCCCCACACACACACACACGCACACCACCCCCGATCACCACCAAAATGTAGTAATTTCTTCCTTGTGCCAGTATCAATATTTTCTGAAATTTTCATGAAAATCCCTCCATAACTTTTTTAGTTATCTTGCTAACTAACCAACAAACAAACAAACAAACTCTGATGAAAACATAACCTCCGCCGTTCCTTGGCAGAGGTACCAAACCCTGGCAAAAACATTACCTCCTTGGTGGTGGTATAACCTACAAATAATGACTCCAAATTTAAATCCAAATTTCATTGTAAGAAGTTGGTATGGGATCGGTATCAGCAAAAGTAATCCTAAAAAAAAAAATCATGTCGGAAGCAAAAAATGCAGATCAGGACATCCTTAGTTTATATCCTGTTAGCTTTAGTGGTGCTTTCCCTGCTGACGCCGTAGTGCAGCAGGTCTGACCTGTCTGTTTAGTGTTGGCTTCTTGGCTCTGCCCTGGTTTGTCAGACTGCCTTCCTTCTGTAGTGGCCTCCCTGGCGCTGCCTCCACTCTACCCACCTTTAAATACAGCTCCATTTTCCAGCTGCTCATTAACTCATCAGTTTGTGCATAATCACATCACAGTTATCCTGTCTACAATCTCCATGGCGACAGCACCTATCCCAGCAAGCGTCTCACATGTGCAGAGAAGCAGCGGCTCATCAGGGAACGCAAGAAGGCTGAACTGGGTGTAGCCGTCTTCAGAGCGATGGATGCCGCCAGGAAGCGCCTGAAGAGGAAGCAGGACCCTGAGGCTGCTCGGGAGCGCGACAGGATTCGAATGGCCAAGTACCGCGCTCGAGTGAAGATGCGAAAAGATGCTGAGCGAGCCTCGGCTGCCTACGCCGCGAAGTCCAGCCACGGTTGAACTCGACAAGGACAGATTTTAAACCAGGGCTCCAGAGATTCACAGACTTTTAAGACAGAATTGGTACAATGTAGCACATGTGATGATTAAAGGTGGGGTAGGAGATCCTGGAAAAAGGGTTCGAGCAAGTTACAGTTTGAAAATACACAATTCAACTGTCCAAACCCCTTTCTTCAGACGCCCCCCCCAAAGCCACGCCTCCAGAGTACTGGAACGCACACTGCTTGTCCTGATGGTTGGACATGTTTGTGCAGCATCAGTCCGTCCCCACCCCACGTACATGTGGATCCATGCGAACCTCTGAATTCAGCTCTGCAGGCGCCCCTGTTCATCATTAGATTACATTAGAAGTTGGACGTTTCATTTGTTATTTTGATACGTGTTCCAGTTTGTGTCCTACTTGTATTACCTATAAGAACGAGGGGGGGTGGGGGTGTATACATGGGCACGGACTGCAGAAGTGACAGTGAAACTTAGCGGTACTAGTTACTCTACGTCTCCCGTTCTTTAATCTTTGTGAACTTTCATTTGAGGGGGCAGGACAGTTTTTTTGTATGAAACTGTATGGTGTGGTGGTGCACAAACGTCAGTTCATTCAGTCATTTGGATGTGACGCTTAAAATGATTGGATGGTGTTTTTTCAGTCCTGTCTGTTCCGCAGGTGACTAAAAGTTTTTATTTTTGTGTCAGAGCATTTAATTAATTGGTTGCAATCGGGGTGTGAAGGGGATTTTAAGGAATATAGTAAAAATGCTCCAGGAAAACATCTCCTACCCCACCTTTAAGTTCAGATCATGCATTGGTGAAATGCAGAATATTAACACTCTTTAAAAGACGATCTAGAATATAGAAACATCCCACTGTTTTTAAATGGTTGTACATTATTTTATATTTCATGAGAATGTAACATATTTATTGTCATAAAGTTTGCATTCAGTGTACTATAAATAAGTTATGGAACATTTGTGACTTGCTTTTTTTTTTTTTTTTTTTTTAAACATTAAGGATCTTCATGACACATTGACACAGTAGTCTGCAGCTCCGTAACCATAGTGGACCTGCAGCTCCATAACTGATACTCCTCCCCATAAGTTCACAAATGCACACATTTTTTGCTCAAACATTGGTAGTATGATAGATAAATATGTTATGTAGCATATCCATACCAATTTGGAATAATATTTGAGCAAGAACAGCATGTGATGCACTTTTGTGCAAACCATAAATAACTGCTGTATCATTTCTAAATGTTAACGTGTTCTTTTGTTGGAAGCTCCAAGAATAAGTCCGGATTCTTTTAGGTCTCATTTTTAAAAATTTATTATTGACTTGAATTAATTATTGAATCATACTATAACCTTTTTCTTTATTTTATCTTATCAGATATGAAATACTCAAATTAATCACCCTTGAGTAAACATTTAACTTTTACCATTTTTTAAAAAAATTTCTCAATGTAATTTTACTAAAGTAAAAGAATCTGAATCTGTATATATGTCTGCAGTCTACTACTGCAGTTTTTCTCTTTGTCAACACACACCACACAAAAGCCTCAGCAGAATGCCTGTGTCTCAGATGCATTCTACCACATATCTCCACACTCAATTTAAAAAAAAAAAAAAAATCACTGATCAGTTCACATCATTGTCAGTCATGTTCACACCAAGATCCAAACCACAAGCATCACTCAGACAACTCTGAGATGTGCATCACCAAGAACTGAACCAACATCCAAATCTCACACACTCATCCCACACACACAGTGCACTGGCACCACACTCACACAGCCAGAACACCAAAACTATAAAACGTACAAAGCCAGCGTTCATGAACATGTATCAAAGCCATGGCACAACCCAACAGAGCTCTAAGAAAGCAGAAATAACACAAACACAGAGAAACGGACACGTCTCCACAGACACACAAAAAACTACTAATCTGTCCATATAACGGCTCAATGTCATTTAATATGTGACAGAGCGACGGCTCAACATTATTAATATGCAATGGAGTGTGATGGCCGTCAGCCATTTTGTCTGTTTCTCTGTGTTCTCCTCCATGTTAGCTCTAGTCGGCTCCGCCCCCTGACCACACACCTGACCAGACCCTGGATAAGAGTCCTGGAAACAAAGAAGGCTCTGTGTTCCTCCTGCATGGCCCTTTGACTTTTGGTTTTGTTTATTTGGTTCTTTTGGTTTCTTTGTTCTCACATGCATCCACACATCCTCCACCTCACCACTGATGAATGATTTTCACCTGAGTAAGCTGGATTTGAGTTAGAGTTATTCAAATTACATTACCTTTAATTGTCACTGTGCGGACCTTCCCTTCCTTTGTTATGCTCTCATACCAGCTGGGTATAATGGGAGCAAGGACTTAATGTTATTAATATGCAGCGGAGCAACGGCTCAACATTATTAATATGCAACAGCGCAACTTTACTAATATGCAACGGAGCAACGGTTCAAAGTTACATGCGGAATAATAAAAGAAATGAACAAGAAAAACACAGACCTCCGCCAAGACAGATCTGTGTGTCCCGTCCCCCCATCACCACCAAAATGTAATCATTTCCTCCTTGTGCCAGTATCAACATTTCCTGAAAATTTCATGAAAATCCATCCATAACTTTTTGAGTTATGGATGGCCCAGCTAGGTGGGCTGGGTCACAACATGGACTGGTGTCATGTGACTCTAAAGTCAAACAGATGTGATTCCTCAACTCTGTCAAACCCCATATTTACAGTGTGTTTACCTCTTATCTCCTGTTTACGATCGTCTGTGTGCATGTGTGTTTAAAAGTGTGTCTAAGGTGAAACCCAAGTCCTGTGATCATAAATCTGTCAGTTTAGTTTGTGACCAAGATGTGACCCATACTATCCTAAGAACTGTACCACTGACCACTGACACAAAGGAATCCAAACTAATACTGACTAATATGTGATTAAACTTAAGAATTCAGCTATCTAAATTAAAATATTTCATGTAGCTTCATAACCGAGCATTTTTTTCCCTTTTTTTTCAAATTTTCACATTAAAAAATAAAACTGGGCAAGTCACCACCTTTACCAGGTTAAAGTACTTACTAGTGCCTACAGAAATATGTAGAATAGAATGTTGTAGGGTTTTAAGTTTAAGAGTTACAGCCCATTGAACAGCTTCAGTGAAAAGTTAAAAAGTGCACAAAAACTTGTTAAAAAAATAATAAATAGAACTAAATAACTGGTAGATTCATTTAAAGGTTAAAAAGTGCACGAAGAACCAATGATATTAATCCTTAGATCAGTGGTTCCCAACCTTTTTTTACTCCTGACCACATTCTAACACCACAAATTTCTGGCGACCCCAGACATTCAAAACAGAGACATTTTCTTTGCTAAAATTAGTTTTTGATCCTGTAATAGTTTGCTATGCTATGTTGCAAATAAAGTTTAATTTTAGAGGACATTTAGTCTATATAATGTATATTATTGTGGACAGAGGCAGTAAATCCAGGTGTAGATTACTGCACAGAGGGAGAGTTGGATTTTCTTTGGTCAGGATATGTGCAGTCAGTCCAGCTGTGATTTACAAGGAGGACAATTAATACTGAACAAACAAGAACTGAAACTATGAATTATGAAAGAGCTGCAGCATCTGAAACTGACCACAGTGAACATCTGACACAAACAGAACCACAGTGCTGCAGTTTCACAACCACAGTTTGTCATGTCTGTTATGGATTGGAATTGTGTCTGTCAACTCACCATATATTTTTTATTCGTACATTTTTCCCCTTTTTTTTTTTTTTTTTAATTAATTACTAGAAATTTCAGGCGACCCCATTTGAATTCCAGGCGACCCCACTTGGGGTCCTGACCCCAAGGTTGAAAAACACTGCCTTGGATGTTACTTGATGCTTCCATATTTTTTCTCCCTTTAGGGGTGTTTCCTGATATAGAAGAATTTACAACATATTCCTGGGATGTTCAGCATTTATGACTTTCTGTCAGCCGTCTTGGTCATGAGTAAAAAATAAATAAATAAACTAGAAAAGCACTTGGAGAGTGCAGACCTCCACCAAGGCAGATCTGTCCCCCTGATCACCACCAAAATTTAATCATTTGTTCCTTGTGCCAGTATCAGCATTTCCTGAAAATTCGTCCATGACTTTTTGAGTTATCTTGCTAACTAACCAACAAACAAACAAACCCTGGCAAAAACATGACCTCCTTGGTGGAGGTAATAAATGCACTTCCTCTGCCTGGCCACTAGGTGTCAGTGTATGGAATGATGCATGAGCGTCCACTATGTTGGCTCATATGAAACTAAAACAACCAAACCCATGACAATACAAGAGAACAGCTGTAAAACAGATGAACACTAGGAAGGAAAAGGTGTGACTCTGTGACCCAGTGCAGGTTTTAGAAGAACTGAAGTTAAATCCACTGAATATGACTGAGAAGTACTCTGTTCTTCAACCCGCAGAACGTCTCCACCCAGAGAAGTGAAAGAAATGTACGCCAGAGGAATCATCGACCTCTTCCCCAACCTCAGAGACCCATTCTCCAAGAACGGATATGTGAGTTGAACCAGAGATGGATGTGGTTAGAGACGCTGATTCAGCCACAAATGAGCCACGATAAACATTTTCACATGAGAGACGATGACGTAAAACAGACCAATAATGAAACAAGAACAGACGACACAAGGTGGAACTGACATAAAAGAAAAAAAAAACCAAGATGAAAACCAAGTAAAACAGGTTTGTCAAAGGCATTTGAGTTCAGGTTCCACATTCAGCCCAACAGGATCTCAAACGGACCAGACCGGTAAAATAATAACAGAATAAGCTTTTGATTATAATCCAAATGTTGAAAGTGAAAGTCCAGTTCTTCCTGTAAAAAGGTGCAAAAAAAAAAAAAAAAGACTTTCTGACATTTTTATTGCGAAAACAATGAAATCAAGGCCTGTTCTGTTGGGGGTCCTTAAAGGGCTCATATTTGTCTAAACCCACTTTTCTTAGTCTGTGCTTCATTTCTTTGTGTATTTGGACCCTCCAGCTGCTGCTAAACTATATATATATTCATTTACATTTACATTTATGCATTTGGCAGACGCTTTTTTTTCCAAAGCAACTTATAGGGGAAAACCAAGAACGAAAGAAAAATACAACAATAAAGACATAAAACAGCTGTACAATTAAAACAGTGTCATACAGAAGAATAAAAAAAGCCAAATAACAGACTAAAATACAAGAATAGATTAAAAGACATAAAACAGCTGTACAATTAAAAACACTGAAATAAAAATACCAAGTAAAACAACAGAATAAACATAATACATTTAAAATGAAATGTTTGAACTTTGGGCAAAAATCCAGTGGATTTCTACAACCTGTTTGAATTCCTGCTTACTTAGTTCCGTCTCCACATTTGCTCATATCCGCTCCAGACTTCAGTCCAACATTTCTCCATAATTGTTTGTCGTCATCAGTGGTTGTAGTCCAGACTGAAAATCTGTTCAAACTTGGAGCCCATTACCTCAAATGTTCAGTTGTCGGTTGAACGGGACAGAGCAGCACAGCCAATAACCTGGAGGGGGCGGGGCCTGAAGTGTCTCCTGTGCATTTAAAGGGCCAGCGCTCCAAACCACCTTTCTGGTGTCATTACTCAGAAATAGTGTTGCAGATGGACCTGTGGAGTTGAATGAATGAAGAGTTCAGAGCCAAGCAGAGCATTTACAGTTTATGGAGACACAGGGAAATGTGGGAAAAGGAAGAAGAACATTAAAAAAAACACTAATATCACTGTTTTAAGGACTCCCATTAGAACAGGTAGATTTCTTTATGTTGTTTTTACAATAAAAGTGTCAGAAAATGTCTTTTTTTTCCAATTCTTTTGTTCTTTTTTCAGGAAGAACTTATTTTTCAATACGTGTCCATTAATTATCATTATTATATGGAATGATTGCTTAAAACAGTGTGTTATAGTAAAAAGTAAAACAAAACGGACTTGAATTTTTATCATATTGGTTATGAAAAACAAAAAAAACATTTTGTAAATGTTGATAATGAAACTTTCTGAGTTTATAGAAATAACCTTTCTTCTCTTTTCCATGTGTTGGTCTGTTGTAGTTGGTTTAGATCATTGTGAGTTGAATGAATGAAGAGTTCAGAGCCAAGCAGAGCATTTACACTTTATGGAGACCACAGGGAAATGTGGGAAAAGGAAGAATAATATTTAAAAAGCAAAATATCACAGCTTTAAAGGGTTAAATGCTGCATTGAAGCACATGAAGTCTGTTGCTTTTACTTCTATTTGACTTTTTCAGGAGCATTATTACAACGCTGAGAGCGGCGGTGGATACTTGGCCTGGAAGATTAAAACTATCCAGAGATCCATTCCCATCGAGAAACGATCACAATTTCGACATAAATCGAGGAACAGATCAGAAACTAAACGTACGGAACCTTTTGTCGAACAGTTGTTTTTATGAAACTGATGTAAATGTCACTGACAGTGACTCTGACACATGTTTAGTTATTTTTTTCTGTGGGTGTTTAGGTGTCCACGTGAAGGCGCCGAGCGGTGAGCAACCGGCCGGAGGTCCGACGGTCAGACGGGAGTCCCAGTTTGTTCCGGTGACGGTTCTGGGAGAAGCCGAGTGCAAGGACGCCATCGCGCTGATGAAACGGTCGGCGGACGAGGACACGGTCAAAAACACCATGAAGCTGACGTTTGTCCACCGACGAAACCTGGTCCTGGATCCCCAGCAGTCGACGAACATCCTGTTGGACTTTCCCCGCTTCAGAGACGTCCCAGGCCTGGTGAGCACCCACATCCAACAGTTGAACTGTTTATTAGACTGTACAGCAGGGGTGTCAAACATGAGGCCCAGGGGCCAAATGTGGCCCGCCAAAGGTTCCAGTCCAACCCCTGGGATGAATTTACAAAGTGTAAAAATTCCACAGTCCAGGCTGTGGAACTCATTTTAGTTGTGGTTCCACATCCAGACCAATCTGATCTACAGTCAAATAATAACAGCAGAAGAACCGACACAAAAGAACGACTGCAGATTTACTACTGGGTTTGATGGGAAAAAAATAATATTACATTGTGCTTATAAATAATGCCAACTTCAAATTTTTGTCTTTGTTTTAGTGCAAAAAATAACATTAAATTGTGAAAATATTTACATTTACAAACTATCCTGTACCAGTAAAATGTGAATAACCTGAACAAATATGAACAACCTGAAACGTCTAAAGAAAATTCAGCACAATTTGAACTCTTTTTCTGCCTGTTCCTCAGTGTTAGGGTTAGTTTATTCGTTTATTAGTTAGTTTGAGCCTCATTAGCTGCTGCACACCACAGCAGCTCGTCTTCCTGGAGTCATTAACAACAGAAAAACAAAGCAGCACAATTTCCCACAACTCACTCAACAAACAGGATGTACATACACTCGACACAACAACACAAAAAACAACAATCAACAACAGCGCACAATACAAAACAAATACAATAACAATAATAATACCAACAACAACAAAAGAATAAATAAATAAACCCAAAAAACAGAAACAACAAACAAAAAACAGCTCCACAACAAACAAAGGCAAAAAAAGGGTTTAGTGTTTAGTGTCTGTAGATCTGATCCATAATGCACATGTAGAAATGATAAGTTGAGGCAGAATATTATTAAAATTACACTTGTTTTTCTTAAGAAATTTCAGTTTTTTCAGGTTTGGAAAGTTTATAAAAGTAACTTTTTTCATAATTTAATGTTTTGTTTTTTTTGCACTAAAACAAAGTCATTATTTACAGCTTATTCTGCTATTATTTGACTGGTCTGGCCCACTGGAGATCAAATCAGACTGAATGTGGAACCTGAAAGAAAATCAGTTTGACCCCCCGCCCTACAGACTGTCCATGAACCCTTAAACAGACTTTAATTTGACCTAAATACAGGCTTTAATTCTGTTTAACCCTTAAATGCATAAGTGAGTTAAAATGACCCGGTGAGGTGGTTTTATTGTGAAGTCTTTGTAATAAAAAGTTGTTTTTCTATCCATCATTATCATGTTCCAGGTATTCACCAAAAACATGTTATGTTATTTACATTTTTAACTCACCTTTGACAGATTTTATGACATTGTAGTTTTTATATTATTGTACACTCTTGTAATATCTTTGTAATGAAACATTGTTATTATTTTATATTCCAGGTGTTTCTCATAAACATGTTATTGATATCATGCTTTTTACATTTTTAACTTACCTTTTATAGATTGGATGTAATTATAGTTTTTGTATTCCTACGTCCATATTTGGGTCAAAATGACCCACAGTCATTTATAATAGAATTACATCTGAACCTTTGATTCATTCTACATTATATTAATACATATATAAATGGTTTTCTTTTCTCTCTTTATAGTTTATGTTTCACAAGTAGTGTATATATTTTCTGTTTTCTGTCTTCCCTGCACTTCATTTTTGCTGCTGTCAACTGACTTGACTGATTTTTTGTGGTGTGTGTTTTGTATATTTTTGTGTATTTTTTTGTGCATGTTGGTGTATAATAACTATGAGGCCTATTGGACTGTTATTTATGTTATATATTGTATAAGGTATATATTTAGCGTAGTTCTTTATGCCCTTTATTGTACTTCTACATAGTTTTCACATGTTTTCATGTATTTTTTGTGTATCTTGGTGTATTCTTTTGTCTACTTTTTTGTGCATGTTGTATAATAATGAGGCCTGTTGGACGGTTATTTTATTACATATTATATAAGGTGTGTATTTAATGTATTTCTCTGTACATGAGTGTACTTTTGAAAACCTTTTTGACTAGTTTAGTGTATTTTTTGTGCATGTTGTTGTATAATAACTATGAGGCCTGTTGGATTGTTATTTATATGAATAGAACAAGTGAAATTTGACCAAAACCTCCTTGAAAAGTGTCTGAAAAGGTCATAAATTCATTTCCATGTCCTGTAGATTTGTATCTAACAGTTTTTGTTAAATCCTGGGTGTCCTTCTGTCCAGGTGGAGCAGGATTTCGTGCTGATGTTTGGCGAGGACACGTCGGGGCGGTTTCTGCAGCGCTGGTCCGACATGTTCAAGGCCAGGGTGGTGGAGGAGTGCAGGAAACTTGCGTTCAGCCCAGATCTGGAAGACCTGCGGCGGTCAGCTGATCCTGTTCAGTTTGGGATAGAAGATCACCATGGTAACCGTCTTCTCCTACAGATCAACGTCATACTAAGGTTAACATATTTAGTGCAGTCGTCCATGTCTGAGGTCTGATCAACACACCCTGATGAGCCTGTAAACGACGGCAGATCCAGTTAAAACCACCTGGAACCACACAAAGACCAGATGGAACCCAGAGACAGATGTGAACTAACCTACTGTACCTCTGCAAAGATGAACATGTAAACTGAAAACAAAAAACACAACACTGAAAAGATGTGGAAACCTTTCATCGATTATGTCCAAAACTTAAACATAACCCTTGAAGAAGATGAAGGATGTTAACAGAACATGTGGTTACCACGGCCGTGAATTATTGAGTTTATTTTATTATTATTCATTGATTTATTCCATTCCATCCATTTGTTAAGATAATTCCTTAGTCTAAACTTTGATATTTTAATTAATTCTGCACAATGTACCAAGGTTATTATCGTTAACGAAAACTAATGAAATGACAAAAACTAGAATTGTAAAAATATTTTCGTTAACTGAAATAAATAAAAACTATAATTAAAAGAAAAAACGATAACTGAAACTGTATTGTGTGTTTACAAAACTAACTAAAACGGATAAAAATTATGGAAAAAATTCCCTTTGTTTTCGTTTTTGTCAATGTCGGATTGATTTGAAATAGATTTATTTTGCTCTAGCAATTTTAGCTAGCGGCACCATACGGTACTTCACAATCAGTCACTCGTGGTTTCCAGTCATCTTCTGGTCCCCACTCTACCTGGAAACACTGAGACTAAAGTTGGGAGAAAGCAGCAGAGTCCTGTCAGGGATTTATTTGAATACGACGACAGAGAAGAAGAGAAAAGAGACGACTAAACTAAAACTGAACTAAAACTAAGCATTTAGAAAAAAAAGAAAACTAATAAAAACTATCAAACCTGCTCTAAAAACGAATTAAAATGAACTGAATTAGAGAAAAAAAGTCAAAACTAAATAAAACTAAATTATAATGAAAAATCCAAAACTATTAGAACCTTGCAATGTTCTTGTAATAACTTACCTTTTGTTTTTATATATTAATAGACAGAATCTGTGTTGTTGTTAATTTTTGTCTCTTATTTGTAAAACTCTTGTGCTTTTTTTTTGCAGGTTGGGACAGTGACTTGTCGTCAGTTCTGATGCTTTCACATCTGATTCCACCCACGGCTCAGGGTCGGAAGAGGCCGGGGAAGGTGTCGCCGTCACAAGCAGAGAAGCACATGATCGTCTTCAAACAGGTTTGTATTAAACTTTATCCTGATTTGTCCAAAGTGTGAAAAGTATCTGATGTGAATATTTGATGCATTTCATAAAACGTTGATGTGAATCTGACGCCGTTCATCTCCCTGTGGATCAGAGTTGACGGATTTCCTGCTTCAGTCACATCTGACTGAATCTGAACAGCCACTGGTTACTCCAGCTGTCAATCATGTAGCTTACCCCTCCCAGTCTGAAACATGTGGTAGTTTATCTACAGCCTGAAACAGAGTCCAGAGAAGGAGATGGAAGTCTGGTTTCCTCCTGAACCTTTGAATTACATCATGAAAGGACGTTTTTGCTCATTGATCAGGGTTGGTACGGGGTCTTGAAATCCTTGAAAATGCTTGAATTTCAGTGTTGTGTTTTCAAGGTCTGAAAAATGCTTGAATTTCAGTTTACGTGTTGAAAGTGTCTGCAAACTCTGTCTCAAAAGAAAACTCCCAGGTGTTCTCAGGTCGACTCCAGGTTCAGTTTGATCTTATTCTTTGTCTCAGTGCGAGTGTGTCTGAAAAATACCAAGTGGCTTCACTTTTTTGGATCAAACTTTGCTCTTAGTAAACAGAATTTTAGATGTTTATCGTAGAGCTGCAACCGATTTATCAACTCAAAGTGATCCAAAGGAAAAAAAAAAAAAAATCATTCAACCACAATTCTCCTGAATCAGATCTTTGTTTCCTTCATTTCTCTGCTGTTGAACATTGGTTCCACTGTTGTGTTTCACACGGACGCTTATTGTGACGCACACAGAAGCTTCAATTCAGGAAAACTGCAACAGGATATTTCCCTTCAATCAGTTCGAGTCGATTAATCAAATCAGGAATTTTTGCATTTGCTTCAAGCACCTAATCGATTAATCAGTTGCAGCTCAAGTTTATAGCATGATCTCATCTCATTTTAAAGGTAAATAAGTCAATAAAACCAGTTAAAAAAAAAACATTTAAAAAAGCAGAACAAAGCAGATTTCTCTGGATTCGTTTATAATGAAACCACCTGTAAGTGCAGACACTGATGAAAGAAAGAAAGAAAGAAAGAAAGAAAGAAAGAAAGAAGAAACCAAATGAAGAGAGAAAGCAACTGAAATTCAACTACCTGACATTTACTGGAAGGAGATTCTTCAGAGAATAAACCCTCCTCCTCCTCCTTCTCTCCTCCTCCTCCTCCTTCTCTCCTCCTCCTCCTCCTCCTTCTCTCCTCCTCTTCCTCCTCCTCTTCCTTCTCCTCCTCCTCCTCCTTCTCTCCTCCTCCTCTTCCTTCTCCTCCTCCTCCTCCTTCTCTCCTCCTCCTCCTCTTCCTCCTCCTCTTCCTTCTCCTCCTCCTCCTCTTCCTTCTCCTCCTCCTCCTCTTCCTTCTCCTCCTCCTTCTCTCCTCCTCCTCCTCTTCCTCCTCCTCCTCCTCTTCCTTCTCCTCCTCTTCCTTCTCCTCCTCCTCCTTCTTCTCTCCTCCTTCTCCCCCTCCTCCTTCTTCTCTCCTCCTCCTCCTCCTCCTTCTCTCCTTCTCCTCCTCCTTAAATCAGGGTTCCTACACAAGTATGGAAAGTATGGAATTGGATTTGATAAATTTCCAGGTCTGGTAAAGTATGGAAAATTGAAACAAATGTATGAAAAAACATTCATGTTTCCTAGACTGTTACCACTGTTCTATTTCTGAAAACATGAAATTATGAATATTTAGAAAAAAAAAAAAAGTAAAGGATTGATCTGGTTTTTAAGGCTCTGGGAGTGAAACTGTTCAGTAGTATTCAAATGGGAAAACTGGTTTGTAAAATGAATAAATCAGAAACCACACCTGCTCATGGACTGCTCTAACCTTCTTCTGTGTGCTTCTGCTGGATCAGATCCTGCACAGATCAGTAACTCCAGCCTCTGTTCTCACCTGGACCCATGTGGGTGTAAATCTGTTTGTGTTCCCTCAGACCGGACCGTCCAGGATCCTCCAGGACCACCTGGACTCCGTCACCGCCTCCCGTCCTCATCCTCACCTCCTGGCCGTGGGGGACAGGAAGAGCCTGATCCAGCGGTTCTTCGTCATCGTGGACGGGACGGCCATTCCCTGCAGGTCCAACTCTTCTCTCGCCGCTTTCGACGAGCTGTTTAAGGCGCATTTCGTCTTCGGGAAAGCGTACGACGCCGTTCTCCACAACATGTTCACCTTCATCCAGACCACCGTGTACAACATCGACGTGGGCAGAGTCAGGGAGAGTCCTCGGGTGGCGGAGGTCCGGGCCAGGCTGCTTCAGTACATCTGGTGATTTCAGCCGCGGTTCTCCACGTGTTCTCGAAACGTCATCAGTAGAGACCCATTAAAAAGTTCACACAAACCAAGATCGGATGGAGTTCCTGGATGCACTGGTTGGTGACTCGTGTGGACTGGGCAGGAAAATGTCCCAAGATGCAATTCATGTTACTGTCAATTTAGAGACACTTGCTTTCTTTTACCGAACTTAAAGAATTGGGAAGTAAGAACTCTGCAGACCTGATAATGAGACACGTCTGTTTCACTGAGCCTGAGGTTGTTCTTTCACATTTGAGAAAATCAAACCTTTTGAATATAAATGTTTTTTAGTTTTGTCTGGTGTGAACAGTCACATGAACGTTCTCATCCACTGAAATCCAAGTTTTGGTTTTTTTTTTTCAGTTTTATTTCAGTTAATTTCAGTGGAGATAACTGATTTGTAAAACGAGTGAATCACAAAATGAGCTCAGTTATGGAAGGAATTAAACTGGTACTGTGAAGTTCTACTGTACGTTGTTGCATCTCTTTTTATTTTATCTGGATTTATTTAAAGAATCCAAACGTTCACTGAAAATAACTCAGAATTTTATTTGTTAAAACTAAAATCTTATGTAAGATTAAAACAAGTGACCTTTAAGATCCTTCGTCTCCTCCGTCACTTTTTAAAATGTTCATTTATTTTAGAAAAAAGACAAAAATGCAGACATTCACCTGGTTGGAAAAACTGTTAAAAGCCTTTCTTTCATGAGGGTCTTTAATCATGAAATAAAGGCTTTTCACAGTTTTTCCAACTGACTGCCTGGATGTTTGTCTTTTTTTCTGTTGTTCATTCCTTCTCCATGAGCTCCTCTGGTTTGTCGAATACCAGTAACTACCTGTGAAATAGTTTTTTGGTAATTTATTTTAATGAATCTTTAATTAACCAGATATAGACGCACTGAGATCAAGATCTGAAGAGGTCAGCAACACAAGTTTTAGTCATTAATACAAGTTGACAAGTAGGGCTGTGTATCGGCAAGAATCTGGCGATACGATACAAATCACAAAACTATATACGATATATCGCGATATATCATGATACTGTTAAAAAGGCAATTTATTGTTTGTTTCTTTTTTTTTCAGATTACTTCCTGGAAGGATTGAATTACACCAGAAAAATGTACAAATACTAAACACATTTTTATTTCAGAACAGAATCTAACGCTGTATTAGAACATTTTTCTAATTCTCCTCGTTTCCAAAGGAACTCCATCTGCCTCTCAGACAGGAAAAGGTGCTTTTAGGATGCTTCAAATAACCATTATTTAATAAAACAGGGTTAAATAATCATAAATAAGATAGAAACAATAAAGAAAACCAAAAAACTAAAATGAGCCTCTGCCATATCTGCATTTGAATAAATACCTAAAAATGTCGATTCAGTACTTTTTAATATCGATACAGTATTGTGAAATGAAATATCGCAATATATTGCAAAACCAATATTTTCTAACAGCCCTATTCACAAGACGGATTATAAACAATAAACTAAAATAAACAATAGTTGAGGGGATTGTGCACAGTTTGGCATTTAACAGCTTTAAAGTAACAACTAACAAAACTCAAAACAGTAGTCACTAGTTTTCCACTGTCCCTCAAATTGCGTGAATATGAACATGCACATAAAAATTCACCTGCTGTAAAAATGACAATTTCAACAAAAGTCGTTTTTCAATTAAAACTTTTTGCGCTGGCAAGAGGTGTTTTTTCAGGTGTAGCACAATTGGTGTATCATGCAAAACTGCAATGGAAAGACCTTCTGCAACTACAGTTGTGATTAAAAAAAAAAAAAAAACGGATGTTGACGGACGTTACAAGAGAGGAGTTTTAAAAGAAACATGTCACAGTATGTGTGGACACACCAGAAAACCGAATCATTTTATAATTTAGTACGAGATAGAGGGGTAATATAGAATAATATCAAATATATCTGTAAATCAACACCATATTTATGTTTGTTGCCATGTTTATGACTTCTTGTGTCATTTCATGATAAACAAATCATCGCATTTGTGATTTAATGGAAAAACTGACATTACGCACTTCTGTTTTTTTGACATTCAGTAAATATCGGTAAAGTTTTGCGCAGATGTTCGATGGAAAAGCCACTACTGTGATAAACAAACTGAAGACATCTGTTGGAGGCATTCGTATTCAGACGGTCACCGTAATGAAGCAGAGGTGAAAAGGTTGTGAGCTCAGATGGAGAAGCAGGATCTGTTACGATAACAGACCCAGAGCTTCAGCTTCAGCTTCAGGACCAAATTAGCAGCGTGAGCTTTGAAAGAAAACTTTGCATCGAGCAGAAAGTGCAGGTATTTATAACTACACAGCTAAGCCTGTTGTTTAACCTCCAGCAGATGTTACTGTGGTAACACCAGATACTCACATGTATGTAAAAGTACAACGACTTCAGTTTGGTCTGTGGTTCAAACCAGTTTCAGAATCTGCAGACGAAACTGAACCATGTTCAAAGTAGACCGAAAAAACTGAAGTCTGTAAATGAGGAAGAGCAGCAGAAGACAGGGCTTACAAAAAAGTCTTGAATTTCCAAATAATACCTTAAAAAGTCTTTGAAAGGTGTTAAATTTGACCTGGTGGGTCTCAGGTGATGTTGCCATGAACTTGTCGGCTGTTGTGTTTAAATGTGTCTGTGAAATGTCCACATTTACAAAGAAAGTAAAATGACTCAACTCACTTCCACATGTTCCAACAATTTACACTGAAATGAAAGAACCAGTTATGGCTAACTTTGCAGCCCCTGGTGTGAAACGACTCCGAACGGTGGGAATCAAGGCATAAATCAACACATTTTCCTAAATTCTAGGAGTCACTAATTTATGCCAGAATGGCCCTGAAATAAGATGTGAAATATGCATGAAAGTTTGTTCTAAGTCAGGGGTCGGCAACCTTTAACACTCAAAGAGCCATTTCGACCCGGTTTCCATGGAAAAGACAACACTGGGAGCCGCAAACACTTTTTGACATCTGAAATGAAGATGTTAGCCTATATATACCGTAAATTCCGGACTATAAGCCGCTACTTTTTTCCCCACACTTTAAACACTGCGGCTTATACTCTGACGTGGTTTATACAACGATTTTACCGGTACCATGCCTTGGTGCCGCGGCGCACCTCGGGGCCAACGCTAGGTGCCGTGGCACCACGGTGGTGCCTCGCCTGGAGGTGCCGCGGCACCGGTGGCACCCAGTTGAGGCACTGCAGTGCCATGGCACCTGGCATCATTAAATGTTCTATTTTCTTCAGATATTTTTCTTTTCTTAGATTTCTCCATACTTGGCCTACCTGGGGTTGAAAGTGTCGATAAATGTACGGCGTTTTGGCGGGCTGTCGGAGAGTGTGACGCATATTTTGAGCGACGAAAAATAATACTATATATATACATATATATAATTTTATTTTAATATTTCGAGATCACAATAATCTTACAATTTACAACTACAATTAAACAAACGAACAAACACAAATAAAATACTTTGTTCAGATATTGTGCAGTTTTGGTGTCGCAGGGCATTCAGTGCATGCCGGCTGACACGTCAAGTGCTGTCAAACGTCTCTGAAGAAGGCGAATGCTGATCACCAAAATTGCACAAGGTCTGAAGAAAGAAGTTAAAAACTTTGACTTAATAAGGAGACATGATACACGTTTTTGAGACAAATAACATACACTTCAATCGGACACTTATAATTTATTTTCCCAAGCCACGCAGAGCCGCAACATAAGGAGGAAAGAGCCGCGAGTTGCCAACCCCTGGTCTAAGTCGTCTTAAAACAGTCTTAGCGGAGGTCTGCGCTCTCCCAGGGCTTTTCTTGTTTGTTTTTACTTTTTTTCTTGTTCTTTTTTGTACTTCATCACCTTAAACTGCACACAATACTGTGATATTTTTAACCCTTTAAGTGCCATTTTTGTTATGTCAAAAAAAGAAAAACAATTTTTGATGCAAAAAAACACAAAAAAATTCTTTTCAATATATCCCATAAAGACCCAAACATCCACCACAGACCTAAACCATCTACTGATCTAAACTGTTTAATACCTGCTGATCCATTCATCCTATCAACACATGCCAATAATTGGTGTAAAATAGTTCTTCATCTTTTCATGGTCATCAGTGCTACGGCCCCTGGGGTCCTCTTGGGGGAGCTATGCATGTCTCCAGCTTTGTCTCTTAACAGGCACCTGATGAGGAGATTAGGAACACCTGTGGTGGACAGAGTTCCTGTCTTCAAACAGTCTGCCTGTAGCTCTCTCATTTGGCTGCTGCTGTGCTCTCTGCCCTCACAGGTCCTTGTCAGCTTTTGGGTTGGTTATGTTGTTTTGTTCTGTTTCACACTTTTCAACACCCACATCAGCACACGTCCACTCATGCACACTTACACTACTGACATTACTGATGACTCATTTACATTCTGTAAAATACTTTAGTTTGCTTTTCCCTAATTTGGTTTAATTTGGTTTAATTTGGCTTATTTTGATTTAATAAAATACTCTTGTGTTAAACTTCATGATGGTGTGTTCCCCTTTTTTGTTGTGGCCTCTGAGCCAGGTCATAACAATCAGATATGACCCATTTGGACGTTCTGAGGCTCCATAGTTACCATGGAAACACCGTCATCTTCTACAACACTGATTCTCCAGTCAAACCCATGGAGTTGGATCAGTGACAGTGGATGGACACACTGGGGTTATGTTCAGTTAATGACAGATTTTACTACAAAAGTCACTTTTTCTTCAGTTTTCTCTGTTTTTGCCATAATAACCCTCAACTTTAATCTGAACTTTCATGAACATCTACCTGATCAGTGAATCAGATACAAGAAAATAGCTGATGTACGCTGATAAAATGCACAATACATACAGCATGTCAGGGGGTGTTTGGAACAAGAAAGCTGAGAAGGAGGAGTTGAGTCTCTATAAGTGTTAATATCAAATCAATATCAAGCTGCATGTTATGTCAGTGGCAACCCCCCCCCCCCCCCCCCCCAATGTCTAATGGGTGGTTCGTCGTCATCTTTTTGTAGATTGTTCATTAATTACAAAGAAACATGCATAAAAGTGTGATGTTATGTACATGTTTATTATTGAAGAAAAGCAGAGAAATCCTGAATGTATTTCTAAGAATTAGCCCAAAGCATTTTGTGTTATAAATAAAAATACAAAGTGCTTTATGATTATTATTAAAATACTGAATAAACCCTGAGCCTTAGAGCTGATATTTACTCTACACAGAAAATCTACTGCAAATAAAAGCAACAAATACCACAGAAAACACAAAACAGATGTTTTTTTTCCTTTTTTTGACATAACTGTAAAAATCATTATTATATTAAAATTCATTTTTTGTTGTTACTCTAGGATTCTTTCATATGTATCTGTCAGCTGTGACAAACCTGTGGACGGAAAAAGAATAAAGAGTCCAACCCAAACTTTAAACATATTAAATATGATCCAGCGTCAGCGTGTGTTACCGTTGTTATTTCCACAGAGAACAGGGTCACCGATCAGAGAATACGGAGACTCCACATGTGGAATTTGACCTGTAGGATCAAAGTTAAATGCGTCAGTGGAAGGTTTCATATTTTTGTGTATATGTGTGAAGGTCGGGGTCTTACCGCTGCTGTTTGATGGAAACGTAATCATGGAATATGTGTGGTCAAGGATTTGAACATCTGATAAAGGACAGAGTCGACAAATCACATTAACAGTCGATCAAACAGCAGTCGCTTTTCCATTGACCCTCAAACTGAGCGAACATAACTTGTGCATAAAAATTTACCTCATGGAAAAAGGACAATTTCACTAAAAGATTAAAAGTTAAGTTAGTTAAAGTTAATTAGTTAGTTAAGTTGATTAAAAGTTTTTGCGCTGGCAAGCAGTGGTTTTTCAGGTGTAACGCAACTGGTATACCACGCAAAACTGTAATGGAAAGACCTTTTACTGCAACTAGAGTCACATAAATAAAAAAAAAAGGCTGTTGACGGATGTTCCAACAATCAAAGGAGAAGAGTTTAAAACCAAACATGTCACAGTATGTGTGGACACACCAAGAAACCCAATCATTTTATTATTTAGTAGGAGATAGAGGGGTAATATAGAATAATAATGAATATATCTGTAAATAAACACCATATTTATGTTCATCGACATGTTTATAGAATGACTTCTCTTGTCATCTCATGATAATAAATAAACAAATCATCACATTTGTGATTTAATGGAAAAACCGACATTAAGCACTTCTGTTTTCTCAACATCTAGTAAATATCGGTAAAGTTTTGCACAGATGTCCGATGGAAAGGAGACTAGTGTTAGCGGTTACGGATATTTAAACTGCAGATCTAGGCGTAAATTGACACGTGATCAAATGGCGTTGAATAACATGTGAAAGGATGAAAATGCGTACGTATACCACGCCAAACGCCATAAAAACTCCTGTGACACACAACGCGATTTCATGAGCTCAGTCTGCAGCCCAGTATGGTCAAAAAATATAGTGGAATAAACAATATTCCATTCCAAAATGTAATGGAGTAAAAGTATGAATGAGCATAAAATAGAAATACCACTGGATTTACAGAAACCAATCCACATATTTGAACAGTTTTGTTTAAATCTGTTAAAAAAAAGTCTCTAAACTTAAGAAAGATGAGACTATAGATAATAAAATAACGTCCTTATTTACCTGGACTGGGTTTCCTCTTGTACGCTGCTGTCATTTCAGAGGAACCAACACCTACCAGACAGAAAACCAAACCTGTCAGTCATTTCTGTTGTGTTCCTGTTGTTGGTGTAACTTCCTGTTCAGTGGTTTGTGAATCAGAATAAGCCATAATAAGACGTTAAGACTCAACTTTCACAACCTACAAAACCAGAACCTGCTGCAGCGTCATTAATAAATGACTTAATGCAGGGCCGGATTTAGACTTGGTGGGACCCTAGGCTATATAAAGCCCTGAGGCCCCGCCCCCTTTTAAATGACACCAGCTGGTCTCAGAAAGCTTTAAAACATACATGCCTTTAGATGAAAAACTGAAAATATATTGCCTTTTAATTTTTATTAATATTGAATAATAAAGATCGTGTTGTAAAATCACAAAAATTATATTAGAGAATCCTGTAAGTTACAACTTAGAACATTTTCTTTCTTGATTTCGCTAAATCAGGGGTTCCCAAAGTGGGGTATGTGTACCCCCAGGGGTACTTGGAAGAAGCCCAGGGGGTACCTGACATTTAAAGAAAAAAAACATTAAATAAGTCATCATGTACCGAACAGAAATGATGAGAATTAATGCTGAAATATAAAACACAATAAATGCATTCATGTAATAGTTTTTTTGTCAATCATCTTGTTGAAGCTTTGGTAACATTTGAAGAACATTTATATTTTATATTATTCACAATGAGTTTATTTGAGTAGATAAGGAATTATGTTTTATTGGTGAAAGGTTCATTTATTATTACAGTATATTTATTTTATTATTTTGAATTTCCCCTTGGGGATTAATGAAGTAAATCTATCTATCTATCGATCTAATGACCAATTTATTTATTTTTCTTATCAATGAAAGAAGGCACTTTTCAGTTTATATTTTGCACAAAATTTACTTATTACTACATATTACAGTTAAATATATATTGTTTGTTTACAAAGTTTTGCAAATATAAACAGACACCTTTAGCACAGGAACTAATTTTGCCAAACTTTTTTTTTCAATAAACAATGTCGAAGCGAGGGTTGGGGGTACTTGGGTAAAAAAGTATATTTCAGGGGGTACTCCACTGTAAAAAGTTTGAGAATCACTGATAAAAATCATTGCTTATGTCAACAAAAGATATGTTACACAACCTATGGCCTTCTGTGCACATGATGCTAGCACTGACAATTTTTATTGAGGCATAGTCAGTCTCAGTTTGTTTTTTATTCTCTATATCTGTGAAAATGATCTTTATCCTGAACTATTTGTCACCATCAGACATAGAAATAATCATAATAAGAAAAAAAGTCCAGGTGGACCATTTTAGGTTTAGGAGTTAAAGGGTTAAACACAATAATATTCACTCTAATAATTATCTATAAGCGACTGACACAAGGAACATTGATGCTAAATATGACACATCACCAATAATTCAGCTATCTAGTCAACACAATTATAGATGATTCATTTGCAAAGTTTTAATTTTAAGAAGTTTTAAGGCCCTAAACTGTAAATTATTTAGCTTGGACCTAAATGCAACACTGACTTAAAAACAGAGGCTGAGTTCACTTTTAGACCAGATTAATAATAATAATGAAAAAGAGGAACAGGTGTGAGTGGAAACCAGCTTTCATTTCTCACCGCTGATGGCCTGAAACTCCACCTGACCCTGGATTTCCTCATAAACAGGGTGGGATTCTGTAACCACTGCAAAACATAGAAATGAAATAATGACTTTTGATTTGGTGAGGAAACGCCCTGAAACAACAGTGCATTTTCCATGAATATGTGCGAACTGTTGTCTAGAATAGAATAGAATAGAATAGAATAGAATAGAATAGAATAGCCTTTATTATCATTGTGTTTAGTGGTACTCCAGTCAGTGGGTTTAATTGTCTGTTTCAGTTTTTACTCACCTCGTCTTTTCAACCTGTGTCTAGAAATAAGGCAGACGATGAAGAGGAGGAGGAGGAGGAGGAGGACGAGGCAGAGGACAGGTATCCCAATGATCAAACTCAAAAGCTGTAGTTCAGATGCAGCTGGAGTAGAATAGAAAATAACTGTTACATTGAAAAATCAACTGTTAGAAGTTAAAATATCAGGAGATGAGGATGTGCAGCTGCAAACAGTCGATCTGTTTAAACCTGCTTCATTTTAACCCTCTGGTGTCCAGGTGAGCATATTATGCACACTTTGCACTTCCTGTTATTAAAGGTTGTTTCATTTTTCACAATTAGTTTTAGATCATAATCAAAAAGTTACATCACAAACACGGCATTAATGGGTTAGAAATATGACAGTTATTGAGTATTTGGTATTTTTATTACCTCCGCCAAGGAGGTTATGTTTTTGCCAGGGTTTGTTTGTTTGTTTGTCTGTCTGTTTGTTTGTTTGTCTGTCCATTAGTGTGCAACATAACTCAAAAAGTTATGGATAGATTTGGATGAAATTTTCAGGGTTTGTTGGAAATGGGATAAGGAAGAAATTATTAAATTTTGGTGGTGATCGGGGGTGGGGGGGCCCACAGGGGGAGCCACTGATCAGCCTTGGTGGAGGTCTGCGCTCTCCGAGTGCTTCTAGTTGTTTATATTATCAAAAGATTTTTTTTTAAATTTAATAAAAAAATAAAAGACATTACTGCACTGCTGTGTATATTACACGCTTTTGGTGATGAGAAGAATGGGCAAGACACTGGAAGGTTAACATGTAATTTGTGTTTTTGGACTTGGAGGAGTAATCTTGTCGTTGCCTGTAAAGACCAGAGAGTACCAGGAAATAAGGATTTTTTTGTTGTTGTTGCCATAAAGCTAATCAGACTGTCCCCAGGTGAAAATGACTGTTTTCATGCATTGTATGTTCATAGTCAGTGTGTCTTCAGCTGAACCACCCAACTGCTGAATGTGATTCACTTCCTATTGTTCAAACCACAGTTTCGTGCAAACACAGACCTAAGCTGACACGTCTCTGCATGAACATCTCATATTTATTCCTCTGAGGTTTCAGTTTCTTCTTCTATTTTTTATGGTGTGATGTTTTTTTTCTCTGTAGGTGTAACATGTACTTGTGGGTCAAGTGTTACTGAAGCAGAAGTCACTGATGCTGTTTGTGTCGTAGTTGAAGACATATTCTAGATGTTTCCTTTGTCACCCATCAGCATTATCCAGGATTTTCTTTTTTTTTTTTTTCCGTTAAAATGAATGAGAAACTTCCTCAACCCGCTCCCACTTAAAACATTTTCTGTTAAATTTACCCTGATGTAGTTCAGGTTGTGTTTTATCCAGATCCTAAAACAGGAAATATTCTGAAACTAGAGGTTATTACCTTTAAATAAGGAGTCATTGAATACTTTAGTCCTTGTGCTTCTTCAGTTTTAAGCTTTGGAACTTGGTAAACTGGCCAGAATGAACCCAAATTAGGTGGAAGGAACAGTTTAATGACCACAGTTTAGGTGTTCTACTTCTATCTGTGGGACAGAATGTTCTGGAGCTTCTGGACTCATATATGCTAACCTTTAGCGCTTCAACTTTCAACTAAAGAAATCCACAAACTTTCACAAATTACACGTCTACAATATATGTATCAAACATCATCAAAAACACTTACCTACATTTACAACCTAAATTCTACTATTTGTTCCATGAAACTGTATTAATTTATTCCTAACAGACCATTCTCTTCATTTCTTTGCATTTTTCTCGCTGCTGTTTCCAGTTCGTGGATGTGGATGGAAGATGTTTGGTCCAATCAGATTTCAGTGTCTGTGTGTTGCCAGGGTTCATTTAATCTGCCCTGGGCTTTCACAATCAGCAGTGAAGGCCCAATAATCTGGATAGCAACAGGAATGTTTGTTTGACCAATCAGATTCCAGCTAGCTGCCCCCCCCCCCCCCCCCCCGCCCCCCCATGTTGTCATCATTTATTCTTCCTCTGATTGGACAGTCACAGCAAAATTTATTTTAGCACAATTTTTTTTTGACTGATGCCGAAAAACTACGGAGCCCGGGAAGGGACATGAAGAGAAAAAAATGTATTGCGTTATAACGCAATAGTTCAAAAGTGTTGCGTTATAATGCAATAGTTTTTGCGTTATAACGCAAAAGTATTGCGTTATAACGCAAAAGTATTGCGTTATAATGCAAAAGTATTGCGTTATAACGCAATAGTTTTTGCGTTATAACGCAAAAGTATTGTGTTATAACGCAAAAGTATTGCGTTATAACGCAAAAGTATTGCGTTATAATGCAATAGTTTTTGCGTTATAATGCAAAAGTATTGCGTTTAAACGCAAAAGTATTGCGTTATAACGCAATAGTTTTTGCATTGGGATCTGCATTCGGGATCGGACAGGTCGTCAGGTCAGACACACCTGGACCTGCAGGCCTGTGCCCTATGCATGTGTAGTTCAGATGACCGTAACTCTGTCATTATTTGTCCGATCAGAAAAATTCCACCGGTTTCTGAAACCTGAGACTCTGTGCTTTATGGACATTCTCGGGTCAGTGCGAAAATTTCACGGGCACCTGTCCTAGAAGACGCAAAATAAGCCATTCGGTGACTGGGGACGCACACAGCAGAGCGGATTCATGGAGCGAAGAACCGGAGCGCACAACAGAGTGGAGAACGGATTAGATCTAGTTTTGGAAAATGTAGGCAAGACGGACATCCCAAGTCCCATGACCCCCCTGGAGGTTTACGGATGGATTTGTGACCGAAGGAGCGACTGATGGAGCAACATCTGAAGAAGAAAGGTAAAGTTCACCCAGTTCCATTTAGTGGATTTTCTACATGACTGAAGCACTGTCTGCTTTTTTCTATGGAGTTTTTACTTGTTTCACTTTAGTATATGTGTAAACTGACGCTTATACTGCATCGTGGTTTTATAGAATAAAGTACGAACCGTGTAGAGTATGTGTTAGTTTGGAGTATGTTGGACTTTCTGTGCGTAAAAGTGCGCATGACGCTCTCCAAAATAAGAGCGCATACGCTGATGTTCAGTGACTTTTTTTCTTCAATAGTACAATTTGACCTTGTTTTGTTTGTCTAATACATTGTTCTATGTGTGTTATTTTTCCATGTGTCCATCGGTAGTTACATTCAAGGATGAAGAGAGAGAAGTCACGGTGATGCGCAAAGGCTCTGGTGATGAGAGCAGAGACTGAAGACTGTCCACACACAGATGAAGGACGGAGGAAGAGCCTGATGGTGATCAGTCCAAATACCACAGACATTCAACACATCCACAGGAGGACGGACTTTTCGTTTCAACAGACTATTTTCCATGTGCAGACTGTGCCATAGGAGCACTGCCTGGATCAGAGCTGTGAACTGACACAACTGTTTCTGCAGAACCACGAACATGAAGGAACTCTGCAGACACAGAACGGACAAATGCCCTGTGTGTGTGTGTGTGTGTGTGTGTGTGTGTGTGTGTGTGTGTGTGTGTGTGTGTGTGGTGTGTGTATGTGTGGGGGGGGGACACACCTGTAGAGTTTGGATTTTTACCCTGTTTTTGCACAATAAAAGGCAAATACTCACACAGCTTGTTTTAAACAGTTTTTATACTTTTAAAGTTCATATTTAACTTTCAAATGTTGTATCCATGTCTAATTTCAGTGTTTTTCTGCTAAAACTAAAAAAAAAAAAAAAAAAAAAAAAAAAAAAAACTAATTCCGTTTTGTGTTTTTTGTCATTTTAAATTGTTATTACAGTATTAAAACAAATAGTGATTGCAATATTGAACGTTCGAAGTGGTCTGCAAAAATTGACAAAACGACTCAAAGCATATTTTCCGACCTTTTTATGATCAAAATAAGAAAACCAGTTCAGGTGGACCATCTGAGGCTCAGGAGTATAAAGGATTTTAATACAATGCGCACATCCTCCTTCTCATGCGCAGATCATTCACACTCTGCACACATCCATCTGTATCCATGAAGCTGCACACAGACGTGAAGCTGGGCAAATAGGAATTTAATTCAAAAACCGTTGGAATTTTTCCGATCGGACTAATAATGAAAGAGTTATGGTCATACTACACAGGACAGGGGGGCGTGTCAGACCTGGCACGGTCGGACCCGAACTGGATTACAATGTATTATGTACGGACCTCAATCAAGAGAGAGCATATATGATATATATGATATATGATATATGATATATGATATAACGCAAAAGTATTGCGTTATAACGCAATAGTTTTGCGTTATAACGCAATAGTTGTTGCGTTATAACGCAATAGATTTTGCGTTATAACGCAATACTTTTGCGTTATAACGCAATAATTTTTATTTTTTGCATGTCCCCTCCCGGGCTCCGTAAAAAACTCTTTTTAATTGAATTTAATTGAACTATTCATACATTTGAAGTAGACTTTTTTCCGCCCACAGTGGCTGACAGAGGAGAGGAAGAGGATTTGGTCTGGGACAAACTTTAAAATCCATTTTCAAGGCGGAGTTTTCCAGAAAAGCCGGACGTCCTGAGGACAGGTCAGCTAACCCCAATGCTAGCTAGCTAGCTAAACTTAAATGAGGAATCTGAGTGGACAGAGGAGACTCTGTCCTCCATGGACATAAAAAAGGACTAATGATGGAACTGGAACCCACAGATCACCTCTGTGACAGTCAGGGAAGGGTTCAAAGAAAGAAGGATGGATTTATATAGAAATAATGAGCATCTCCGGTGAGTAGGATCGGATGTTTTTTTCTGTTTAAAAGTATGTTTTTGTCCTGTTATCAGATAAATATTGTTGTGAACTGCTCCAGATGTGTCCATGGTCCAGTTGTGGTTGGAGTGTAGAGGTTTGGAGTTGTTTTAACTGGGTTTACAGCTGTAATGGTAATTCAGTGTTTCCTTTGGAATTGATCTGTTGGTGTGGAGGTGCGTTTTACTGGTGACCGCTCGCACATCGGTTTCCGTCGTACTTATTGAGGACCTGCAGCTGACGTCACTGGTCATGTGATTGTTGTTTACACCGCCATATTGGTAGGCACGCTATCTGGATCCAGAAAGTCAGAACTGTTGCTTTGTATCCTGTTTTTCTTTAGACTCGTGTTTGCATGTTTTGTTATTTGTGAATATGTCTGCTTGTGGTTAAGGCACCATATACCGCATTTCCACTACGTGGTGCTGGCTCGGTTTGACTCGACTCGGTCTTTTTGCGCTTCCATTATGAAAAACGACCTGGAATCTGGTCAGCCGGTACTACTTTTTTGGTATCACCTCCGCCGAGGTTCCAAGACTGGGGAACTAAAACGCGACGTGTAAACACTGTAGAACACTGATTGGTCAGAGAGTCGTCTCTGTGACCCACCGTTTTGCAGAAGTTTACAGTAAATGTAGCGGTAGGTTAGTCTACATGATGACAGCCTGTAAAACTACACTATTCAGTCAGGAGATTCAGTCTTTGATGGCCGACATAAAAATTCAGCATGAGCTTGACGAGACAACACGCAACGAGCGAGTTTATCAGCAACTCTGAGCAGATGACACAGAAGTAACACGCCGCATCGCTATGATGTCCAGGTACTGTAAAGTCTGTAGTATCCTGTATTGGAAACGGTCTCCAGGAATAGTATCTGGTACCCGAGTCGAGTCGAGCCGGTTCCACGTAGTGGAAACGCGGCAATAGATGAGTTTCAATGTTTACTAACAACAGTGATGCGCGGGCAGCTCGGAGGTAAAAACACCAGTACCAGCTACCAGGTGGCTCTCATCAGCCGTACACCTCCAGACTCTCCCCCGGAACTCGTGAACGAGTCGATATGTTAGCTCTAAAACGGTCCATTAACTGTCTCTGTCCAAAAGCCGATCCCGTCTTCTCTTTCACAGCCAAATAATTTGACTTGACCGCATGGGGAAGGCTGTCCCATAGTAGAAAGGCAGACTGTCACAGACGGGTGGGCAGTATTGTCACCAGCTCCAGCTGAACCCACCGGTGTTGCCTGCTGTAGCTCCGACTGCCACATCCAGCTGCTTCACCCAGCTGAGGAAACTCTGGCTGCCATCGCCGGCAAAGGGAGCAGGTAGATCCACAATCACTCTCTCTCTATAGGGTGATAGTCCAGGGGAAGCCCTCCTGGTAGGTTTAAAGGGGTCTTCATCACCGTACCAGATGATGACAATTATTTTTTTCCACGCCGCTAAGCGCAACAAGCATGCAGGCTAAGTATACTAGGAAGCTACGCTCACCGCGGTAATAACTCTAAACAGCGGTCGCCAGAACAGAACCACCGCTACCAGCGATGGAACCCAGCGGTCTTTATGCCTAACTTATAACTGGTGAAAGCTAAGTTATAAACAGCACACAGGAGTTTAGCAGGTCCATCCTTTAACACACTGTACGATCCAAGGAAAGCTTGCCTACCAATATGGCGTCGTAAACAGAAAACCACGTGATAATGTGACGTTTGTGCAAAACCTCAATAATACTATGGGGTTACCGGGTGGTGCAGCCCCCCCCCCCGCAGGGATGAACGTGAAACTTTACACTCCTTTATCTTTTCTCTTCCTCCTGAAGCTTCTCAATCTTTCATTTGAGGGTACAGAATGTTTGTCCTGAACTATTATTATATTATTCATATATATAATAAGTCTAATGCGACAGTGATTTCTTTGTATGAAAAGTTTGTTGTGGTGGCATGGATGTGCTACAGCAAAACATTACCAGTGGAAACACTGTAATTAGATTCACCCTCAATATATTGTCTCTCTCTTTAATACTACTGCTTGTTACTTAGTGTTTTTTGTATAGTATTGATGGTTTCTCTAATTGTGACGTCATAGTGGTGGTATTAAGAGGTGGATTAAGTCCAGTAAGTCCCACTGAAGGACCAGGTACCAAATGCACAGACCAACACTAATATGTACAGTTGTGGAAAAAAATATTAGACCATCAAAAGTCATCAGACACAATGGTTATGCAATCCAGTACTAACTCCTGTGTGTATCATGTGACTAAAACAGACAGAAAAGAAAACATGGAATGCTTAAAAGCATTGTTTGTGTCAGTACAATGACATAGATATTGATGGAAGAACTGAAGTGATTTTGGTTTTTATCAAGAAAATATGTTAAAAGGATAGATATCAGGTCTGAAATTATGAAAATATGAGCTATTTTTGTTGTTATCATTATATTTGTCTAAACAAGTGGACCTTTACTTGTACCAGGCATTAAAATTAACATCGAATTGAAGAAAACGAGGGTGGTCTAATAATTTTTTCCGTGACTGTATACACTAATAATGTACAGAAACACACAGACACAACTGTCCCATTCACTCCAGTGTTATGGGCCAGAAACAGAAACATAGGACTTCTAAAGCTGGCGACAACCCTATTATTTTTTCTGCTTTTCCAGTAGATATCACACTGACACGTCAAGCGCAGTCTCCTGTCTGTAAAAGTGACTAAATGTTAAAGATATCAAACCTTTTAGACTCAGACTAGTATTTCATACTCGTTTAATAAATAGGAGCTACTTTTATTCAGTCACTGAGCTCTTTGTTATTTCTTGGTTTAAAATAATTAAGGTATCGTTCGTCACTGTTTGCCATCATTAAATATTATATTAGTATTTTTAACACCGTACCTCCTTTGGTCAGCATCATTGAAGCAGTTGTTGTTGTTGGTTGTACTTTAGGTTTTTTCGTAGGTTTAGTCTTTTTGTCTCCTGTGAAGAAGAAAAAAATCTGTATTAACAGGCATTATATGCATTTTATCATCATTAATAATTTAATGTTTATTTTTTTTATTGATAAGGTGTTGTTCATGTTCATGGTTTGTTGTTTCTCACCACTCGTATGATTCACTTCCCACATAAAACTGCAACAACAGGTTTCATTTTAACGCAATGACTATTCCTCTGTACTTCTGAATACTTACAGAAGTGTTTTACACATTTGTTATATTTGAAGTATTTTATGCAAACATTTTTGTCCTTATTGCTAGCATAATTCACACAATTTCCTTTGGGTACTGTCCACAATGTCATATCAGTACTTGGACTCTTGTATGTTTTGTCTGTCTTGTGTGTCATTTCCTGTTTTATTTTGTTAATCCTCCTCTTGTGTCATGTCTGGTGTCTTTGCTTCCTCTCCCTGATTGTTTCACCTGTGTTGATTACCTGTCTCCGCCCTGATTTGTTCCACCTGTGTCTCATTGTCTTCCCTCCCTTCTGTGTATTTAAGCCCTGTGTTTTCCCCTGTCCTGTGCCAGTTCGTATTCCTTCCTTGTGTTGTGTTTACCTACCAGCGTTTCTCTGTACCTGTTCGCCTGCCTGTTCGTTCCTGACCCGGATTGTTCCTCGTTGTTCTGAGCCTGCCTGATCCCCTATCGGTACCTCTGCCTGATTCTGCCACTCTGGTGTTCGACCTTTTTGCCCGGACTCATGGTTAGTGCTTTTGCCTTTCCCCTTCTGTACCGTTGTCTGTTTGTTAGACTCCCCATGTATGACCTGGTCTGTCCCCTGACGCTTCTCTGCTTTCTCCTAGTCGGGTTCCCCTCGTGTGCTCCCGACCCGGGCAGAGAGCTTCCCTTTTTAGATTCGGACGTCGTGACGAATCCACACAAACATACCTGCGAGGATTCATTCAAGAAACCTTTTTGTGAACTGCTTTTCCTGTCCGTGTTTAATAAACACTCTTTAACTATATTTTTGTCTGTGGGTTGTGCATTTGGGTCCAGATCTTGTGTCACTGGTTCTAACACACAAATCACACATATTACCCCAGCTTACACAATATGGATGTAGTTAACTTTACAGTATCCAGGTGAGCATATTATGCACACTTTACACTTCATGTTATAAAAGATCATATTATTTTTCACATTTCATATTAGGTCAGAATTCAACAGTTGTTCATTTTTACATGACTTTTTGAATTCTGATCCATCCACTAAAACCATCCCATAATAAACAGTGTTAAATTCCTACACTAACACCCTTCTACAAAGTGAGTACAAAACGCACACTGACACATTTAACATTTGACCTAGAACCAAAAATAATAATGGATATGATCCAGTGTTGGTGTTAATCACCGACAGGATGAAAAAATAAAATAAATAAATAATGCAATTTATATGTAGAATATTGGGGAAAAAAAGTTGGCACTGAAAAAAATATTTGTTTCCATTACAAACACTGCATTTAAAGGGTTAAAAATATGTCAGTTATTGAGTATTTGGTATTTTTCTTGGTGGATAAAGTTGATAAAATCCAAATTTTTATTTATTTATTTTTTCCGAAGTTCAAACCAACTGTATGTAAAACATTCAGACGTTCCTGCCCCTCTGTGCAGATGATGTGCTTTCAGTAGTGAGGGTCAGGGCGTCTGATACTGGAGGGTTCATATTTGGGTTCAGTTTCTCCAACTGTCTGGAAACTCAGACAAAAACACTTTGAGAGTAAAGACATTATGCTATAAATGTATTTTTCTGTGACATCTACTGCCTTGCCTACAGTGGTTTGTCTGTCACCACTTAAACCACCTCGATGCTGAACTTCCTGAAAATGTGACAGGTTTGATGTGAACTCATCGCTGAACATTTACTGTCACATTCATGTCTTTTTGTTCATCATATCTGAGCTGTTGACGTCTATGGTTCATCACCTTTATCTTTTTTCTCTGGTTTCGTGCCCTTTTTGCTGTTGTTTGTCTTGGATGTAGTTTTCTTCTGTGTTGTTGCTGTTGTTGTTGCAGACGTACTTGTCGTTTTTGTGTCTGTTGTTGTGGGCGGTGCTTCATCATCACCTGTGTGAGGCAGATGATGAATATAAAGCACACACAGTCAAACTGTTTCACTGTGTGTGTTATTGTTTCTTACCTGTGGTCACATTCAGATACACAGCAGGTTTTCCATCACAGCTGAACAGTCCAGAATAAGTCGGTTTAAGTTCTGGCAGAGTCAGAGTCAGACCAGGATGTGGTCTCCATCCATCAGACTCTCTTTTCCATTCTGGATTTGAACCAGTAACATGAGGACATGTCAGAGTGACACTGGTCCCTTCTCTAGCATGTTGGATGAAGGTTCCTGGACACAAAAAACACACAGTGAGTAAAAAGCAGACATTTTTAGAGTCATGTCTAAAATGAAACAACCATCATTCACTGAACACAAACATAAAGCAAATGGTCTGTCTGTGTTGTTGTTTTTCATGAGCTGAAATCAGGGAAGGAAAACCTTTAGTGTGTCCACAACAGACCCATTCTTAAATCTGTGTTCCAGAGCTCTTCTGTTTGACTGAGATATTCATCCACCTGTGGGGTTTGTCCAATCAGGATGCAGATCAGACAGCGTCATTATTGCACAGGTGAGTCTCAACTAAAGGACAATGGAATGTCTGATGCAGGTATTTTGTGAAACAGATATTTTTTCTGCACAGGAAATTTGCCTGAGTAAAATTTAGTGAAATTGAAGAAAATTTTACTCTCCTCAGATAACATTTGGTCCCTCTCTAAAAAGAGTAAAAGTTACTCTTTGGGTAGAGCTCTCCAAACTCAATATAGAGAAAAAATTTACTGTTTTTGAGGAAAATACTTTTGACTGTGGAGAAGATGCTCAGAAATTTTTCCTGTGTGCATTTATTTCTCTCGTCATCACATAAACAGTGTTTTAGTTGCAAAAAACTGACATTTTTATGAACTCTATCCAAACTGTATGTGGTTTGTGTGTATCTGTGTGTTCAGATTAAAGTTAAAAATACCTGATTACAGTAATACCTGTAGTAATGTGGACATGGCATAAAATATGCAGTAGTACGACACAATCTATATTCATCAAAAAGAAAATGTGACATTAAGACCAAAAGTCTTCAAAAATCTTAAAAATAAAACTTAAATGAGTGATTTTACACGTTAAAATGATAGTTATATGTACAAAAACGTAATAAATAAAGTTAAAATCATTGAAATCAACACAAATGTGTGTGTAAATCTAAATGTAATGATTATTGTATGGAATGAATGAATCAGTCTGACCTGTTGGGATCACCGTCAGCTCCACTGACCAATGGCTGTTACACAGGTATTTTCCACTGTCTGATAAATAAACTCTGTTAATGTGCAGTGAATTATATCCCACTGAACTAAATCGTTCCTCTGGGTCATTTTCTCTTCGTTCTTCGTCACCAATGACTGAAAATAGAAAATCGAACCGCCCATCAACCTTTTTAGTCCAGGTCATTCTGTTGTCCATGATGTAAGAACAAGGTAAAGACACTGAGTTCATCTCCATTACAGCCATATGAACCATCTCTGGAAAAAGAAACAGAGCTTTACTATTAAACATTTATCAGAGTTCACTGTCGTTACTCAAATACCACAACAATAATTAGTTTCTGTCAGTCTGTCCCAGGGCAACTGTGGCTACAAATGTAGTTTACCACCACCAGAGTGTGAATGTGAGAGCGAATGAATAATGGGTCAATAATGTAAAGCGCTTTGGGTGTCTAGAAAAGCGCTATATAAATCCAATCCATTATTATTATTATTAGTTTCATAAAAGTAGATACTGTGATTCTGTTGGGACAGTTGTCATTATTGTACTTCATTACTGGAGGTATTTGTTGTATTTTTACTTTAAAATCCTCGTAAATGAAAACAATCAGTGTGAGTGTTTGGAATAAAGAGTCGTGATGTTATTTTAAAGATGTCATTGTCGTATTAACTGATATGAACTGATTTTATTCACAGCCATGAGTCTGCATGTCACAGAATGAAGATGAGAACTGGATAGAAACAACTGTCAGAGTCAAAGAAAAGAAGTGATAAAAACAGAAGCTGTTGTTTGAAGGTTCAATGTCAGCGTTTCTTCTACATGGGTGAGTTTGATTCTGAGGCTTATGAGGATATAAAGTTATTATGGGATGTTCTTATCGTTGCTCAGTTGCTGTTTGTTGATCCACAGTTCAGACTAAACTGTGACAGTTCTGAACTTGTTTGTTCAATTTCAAACAGATCTTATGTTCAGTTACTGACAACACAAACCGAACAGAAAACAGAAGTGATTAATGGTTTTACTGTGACTGTTTTCAGTCTAAAAACAGAGCTAAGCTAACAGAGCTAAGCTAACAGAGCTAAGCTAACAGAGCTATAACGTCGACTATCAGCTGAAGCAGGATGGTAGAAAAAATATGTAGCATCAAGTCACATCTAAGGATTAATATCATTAGTTAAAGTTAACCATAACTACATTAATTAATCAATCAACCACATTAATTAATTACATTTAATCCTATGTCAGTTAAATGTGATTCCATTCATCAGTGTCTGTATTTACACTGTAATTCATCCCATTACTGTAACTGTACTGTTGTGGATAAACCTGATCTGAACCAACAGGTTTGAGTGGAAATCAATGAAGAATTGGTATTAGAGTGGAATTAACAGGGTTTTTTTTTAAACAAAATGTTTATTTTTTTTTTTTTTTTTGCATTTTACCTCCATAAAGACTAAAAGCTAGTATTAGAACATATTTAATTTTTATTTAATCTTTATTCAACCTGGAAAAAAGCTCATTGAGTCTAAAAATCTCTTTTCAAGAGTGTCCTGGCTGAGACAGCAGCAGCAGAAGATAGAATATGTTAAAATGTGAGAAAACATCAGCATTAAAATTTTTTATTTTACAGTTTTCACACAGTTTTCAACATTTTCTAATATTTATTTGTTAAACCAATAGTTAAACTCATGGTGTCCAGCTGAGTGGACATTTATGGAACTCCATGAAAAATAGGTTCATAAAACAATAAAATATTTTTTTCAGGCGAAAAGAGGAATTTAAACACTCAGCCAAAAAAAATATCTCAGTTACGGTTCTCATAATTTATACATGAAAGGGTTTAAAAGCATTATTGAATGAAGAACAGAACCACAAAACAGATGAATTTACCAAAGTTGTGAGATTTCAAATCCAGGTTAAAGGTGTCCAACAGTAGTTTGGACATACGTGGAGTTCAGAGGACGACGGAGCGCTGCTGTTCTTACCTGCACAGACTCTGCAGCTCAGGATGAAGGCTGACAGACACATGTAGACGTTCATCCTCATCATCACAGACTGAAACCACTGAACGTTCACGCAGACGCTTTGACTCTGAACTAGAACAGGAACTGGTCTGAATGTAAACCTGTTCCTCTAAAACCAAAAGCACCGCCCTGAGCTCATCACTGTCTCAAATGTCCTGTTTATGGACAGTTTTTTCTGTAGATTTCCTCTTTTTTTCTTAGAAAGTACTTCATGTGTCATGTTTTACTGCTCATTAGTCATTATATCAGAGCGTGGGATAAATAAGCACTATTTGTGTTGGATTCTGTGTTTAACTTTAGTGTGAGAAGAGGAAGCGTTCTGTGGTTCCTGATGATGGACAGTAACAGATACAAGAGTAAAGTCAGAATGAGTTCAGTAAGAGGATGGAACTTGTACAAATAAGACAGAAGATCGAGAATAAAAACACAGAATAATGTTGGAATCAAACCAGACTAGGATGAAAAACGCACAACATATGAACGTTTCCTCTCAGTTTTACCCATACAGACCCAGAGCTGCTTAGAACTCAGTTCCCAAAGGATTTTTTTCTCTATATTTAATTTTTCTTCAGTGATTTATCATCTTTTATTCTAATATTACTGAGTTAGTCCAGTTGGAAACATTCACCGTCCTTTTCACTGACAGAATCTGCCACTGGTTTGGTTTTAGGTTTAGTTGTGTTTTTATTTTTCATCTTTTCTTTTTTGTCCTTGGAACTGGTTTCCAACAGTTTCAGGAGCTGGGACTGGTCCACCAAGGCCCCTGTTTGGCACTAAAACTGGTTCAGAACCTGAAACAGTTGGTTCTTCCTCATGAATCATGACATCATCAGTGGGCGTGTCTTATTCTAGGGTCTGAAAAGAAGCAGGAAGTAGAAGTTTAGTGTTTACTTACACCTGAGTAATTAGATTAAATTAGATTAGATTAGATTGAATTAGACAAAATTAGATGAAACCATATTAGATTATATCAGACAAGATTAGATTAGACTACATTGGATTATATTGGACAAGATTTAGACTAGATTAGACAAAAGTAGATTAGATTAGAGTAGATAAGATTTAGTTAAAGTAGATTATATTCCACAAAATTTTATTAGACTAGATTAGACTAGATTAGATTAGACCACACTAGACTAGATTAGATTCAGTCAAATTAGACTTGATTAGACAAAATTCGATCAGACTACATTAGATTAAATTAGAGTAGATTAGATTAGATTACTTTACATTACATTATACTATATTATATTCGATTAAATTAGATTAGATTGGACTACATTATGTTAGATCAGATGCATAATATTCTCACCTTGATACTGGAAGATTAATACAAGGCACAAAAATATATTTCTTCCACTTTTTAATAAAAACCACAAACAGTGTAAAACAAGTGGATTTCATATTACAGGTGAAAATTTAACAACACACATAATAAACTGGAAGGAAGACAGTAATATTTCCTGTACATGCTCCAAAAAAGGTTTAAAAACATTCTTTTCTGTTTACAAAAGTATAAACTAGAGCGTACTGTTCAGACTCTGTGATGTTCGATCAGGAAAAACGTCTTTGATGGTTTTGTTTTACTTTAATTCAGATTTCTACACTTGGACTTTTTACAGAAACACGAGGTTGTGATAAAAACCACATCATCCATAAAGTCATTTTTATTTCAAAGCTGCTGCGGTGAAGTTTAACTGCAGAGAAAAAACACTAAATATCACTCAAAGGTGAAGTAACGAGCTGATAAAGACCACAGTGAATCTGTAGAAACGTTAAATTAAGTTTCATACGACGTGAGAGGAAAAGATGACGAAAACTCAGACGGCGTCGGTCGTATTTTCACTGTTATGATGATCAGCGATATCGTCATACATGGAATCATTTTCAGCAGGGTCACCTTTAACAAAGACAGTTTATTTTACAAAAGAGGTACAAATTATTAAACATAAAAAGGAAAAAAATCACATATACGAAGACAAAATGATTGGAAATAAGTCATACAAACAAAACAAAGCATGAAATATGAGTTATATGAAAAAAATATAAGTATTAGTTAATATTTACCTGTAATATTAACAGTGTGAAACTCTGCTGTCTCTTCTCTGGATCTTTTTACACCTAAACATAAAGAACAAAAGTGATTTAGTAATAGTTAGTTACATACTTTCATATATTTTACAATCTAACAATATTTATTTTCCTATTTTACAGGAAAAAATGGACAAAAATGAACCAAATAATCAACAAAATGGAGAAAAAAGAGCAGAAATGAACAAAATAATCAATGAAATTACCAAAAATGAAGAAATAATCAACAACATAGACAAATATGAACCTAATAGTAATAAAATGAACAGAATATTCAACATAAAGGACAAAGATGTGGAAACTAATCCAAAACACTGACAAAAATGAGCAAAATGATCAACAAAATGAACAAACAAAGAAAATAGTCAACAAACTGGACAAAAATGAAGGAAATAAGGACAAAAAAACATCAACTAAATGGACAAAAACGAAGGAAAAAAAGGACAAAAATAAAAAAAAAAATCAACTAAATGGACAAAAACAAAGGAAAAAAAGGACACAAATGACAAAACAATAATCAACAAAATGAACAAACAGAAAATAGTCAAGAAACTGGACAAAAATGAAAAAAATAATCAACTAAATGGACAAAAAAAGTTAAAAAAAAAAAGGACAAAAATGACAAAAATAAACAACAAACTGGACATAAAGGATGGACAAAAAGGACAAAAATGAAAAAAATTATCAACAAAACGACCAACAATTAAGAAATAATCGACAACATAGACAAAGGTGAACTAAATAGTAACTAAAATTAACAAAATATTCAACACAAAGGACAAAGATGGGGAAACTAATCCAAAACACTGACAAAAATGAGCAAAAATAATCAACAAAATGAACAGACATAAAGAAAATAGTCAACAAACTGGACAGAAATGAAGGAAAAAAGGACAAAAATGAAAAAAAAAAAAAATCAACTAAATGAACAAAAATGAAGGAAAAAATGGACCAAAAAATAATCAACTAAATGGATAAAAACGAAGGAAAAAAAGGACAAAAAAGACAAAAATAATTAACGAAATGGCCAAAAATTGCGGTAAAAACTTATGTATAAAACAGTATTTGTCATTGTTGAAGTTGTTCAGATCTCTCAAATATTTAAGACCTGAAAATAAAGAATAAAAGTCATGTAATACTGTTAATAATGGTTTGTTTCCTACTTTCCTCTATTTTCAGTTTTTTGCTTGATGTAATAAATGTCTCAACTCTGTCTCGATGTTACAACCAGAGTTGAGACATTTATTTCTCAACTGTCTGTAAAATACAGAGTTCTGGAACTGTTCAGATCCTCGATGACGTCTTTTTTACCGTTTGTGTAAATGACGTTTGACTTTCAGATTTCATTTGAACAATAAGCTGAACGGTAGACGGTGAACTCACTGAATTCAGATTTCAGATGTTCAAGTGAAAAACCAGACCCAGAACATCCTTTTACACACTGTCACTGTAACTGTTGTGGTTCTAAACCGGTCCATGTGCATTCAGCTCAAACATGTGTCATATTTACCCCTTAAATCAGTCATGTCGTATTCTGTTGTGACTCCTGTGGATCTTTTTATGCCTTAAAATAAAGAATAAAAGAGATTCAATGAGGTTAGTTTTTAATGTTCATTATTATTTTAAAGACAAACAAAAATAAAGTCACATTTTCTCCTCCTCCTCCTCCTCTTCCTCCTCCTCCTCCACACCAAAACTGGTCCACCAGAGTCCAGTCCTTCCCATTTGATGAATTTGTGAAATTATAATAAAAATTCAACTGAATATATTAACGATCAGTCAAGGATGTTAAAATCATGGTAGTTCTGGTTCCACATTCAGACCAATATGAACTAAAGTGGATCAGACTAATAAAATTCTATTATAATAGCCTCTAAATAATGACATAACAATTGAAATTTTTGTTTTAGTGTCAAATAAGTAAAATTTCATGAAAATGTTTACATTTACAAACTATCCTTTCACAAAAAAAACCAACACAAAATAACTTGAACAAATATGAACAAACGTCTGAAGACACCAGTTGGACAGGTTTAGAGGATGCTGCACCCTTGTGGTGTGAGTTGACAATTACATCAAAAAAAGCTGAATTCAGTCAATGTGGAAGTGTTCCAGTTTTCTAAGGCAGTGGAGGCGCTGATGGCCCTTTTTACACACAGACCTGCAGTTTTCATTAAAACTCAGTTTTTCATCGATTATAGTCCCAAGGTACTTGTATGATTGCACTTGCTCTGTAGTCTGACCTTTATTTAAAGTGACTCCGTGCCTGTCCTGTTGTTTTCTAAAATCGATGACCATATCTTTTATTTTAGATGTATTTAGGTGAAGGTAGGACTCCTCACACCATTGGACAAAGTCATCAATGACAGGGCCATAATAAAAACTTTTCATTACAAAGACATTACAATAAAACAACCTGGTTGGGTCATTTGGACCCACTGATGCGTCTGAGGGTTAATGAGCCTTTGTTCTGGATCTAAAATGTCATCACATATGAATTTGTATGAAATGTTAAATCAGCCTTTTTGTGTTTTGCAGCTGAGAATAAATCCTAAGTCATGTAACAGTTCATGATGTTTTGACATTTTCAGCTGAATTTCACTGTTGACTCACCTCGTTTTATAAACCAGAGTCTAAAACTGCAGCAAAGGACGAAGAAGACGAGGACAGACACCAACATGACTTTATAAACCAAACCGAAATGTGGTGGAAGATGTTCAGGAACATCTGGAAAACAAAGACCACTGTTTAGACTTTGATCAGTAGGATTAAACATGGAAACCTCTGTTCTAGACCATCAGCATCATCATCATCATCATCATCATCATCTTTCCTGACTCATGTTATGGAATTTACACCGATCACCCATGACATCATGTCCAGATGATTTCTTTTTACCTCTGCCAAGGAGGTTATGTTTTTGCCGGCGTTGGTTTGTCTGTTTTTCTGTCTGTCCATGTGCAAGATAACTCAAAAAGTTATGGATGGATTTGGATGAAAATTTCAGGAAATGTTGGTATTGGCACAAGGAACAAATGATTAAATTTTGGTAGTGATGGGGGGGGGGGGGGGGCACTGATCTGCCTTGGCGGAGGTCTGCGCTCTCTGAGTGCTTTTCTGGTTATGTTAGTTTTTTCAGTGTGTTGATGATTCAGTTTATTTTGTTGACTATCATGTTCTTTTTTCCTGCTGGGTTGGGGGTCCAAGCACCTGCCTGCCTTGCCTAATGGTAAGCTGCACCTCTGTGTGTAAACTGCAGATGGAGTTTGTCATGTTTCACTGACTTTCTTCATCATTTGTGTGTTTTGTTGTGGTCGTACCGGTGTTTTCCACTGGTGTTGTTTTGGTCTGGACAGTGTCTGCAGAACAACAGAAGTAGGAAATCTTCAAACCACTGGAACCACGTAGATGCTGAACCTGCTCTGGGTTCTGTTTCTCATGGTAAAGCTTCAACCACATGAGTTTCAGTTGAACCCAGAATTAGACCTGTGTGAACCTACCTGTGTCTAATGCTGTTGGTGCACTTGTCATTGGTTTGAATGTAGGTGTTTTGGTCATTTGAGTCTCTTTGCCTCCAGTGAAGAAGAAGAAAAACCTCTGCATTAAAGGAGCTGTATGAAAGAATTCAGTTCCCAGTAATCCTAAAATGGCCCTGAATGTCACCAGACATGAAGGAATCCTGTTCATTTCAAATACTGATCTCACTGACAGTAGTAGTCCAGACAGAATATTTGTATTTGAATCACAACTAATTCATTTTTATGTTGGATATTGGGAGAACAAACATTTTTTGTGTTTTTTGCATCAAAAATAGCTATTATTTATTTACATTACAAACATGGCATTTAAAGGGCTAAAATATGACAGTTATTGAGTATTTGGTATTTTTGTTTATGGGTCAAGTTGATGAAATAGAAAAAAATGTAAAACTTCACTAACTAACACTTCATGTTATAAAAGGTCATATTATTTTACTCAGTTTTAGGTCAGAATTCACAATTTGTTCATTTTTACATGACTTTTTAAACTCTGATCCATCCACTAAAACCATCCCATAATAAACAGTGTTAAATTCCTACACTAACACCCTTCTACAAAGTGAGTACAAAACGCACACTGAGACATTTGACATTTGACCTAGAACCAAAAATAATAATGGATATGATCCGATGTTGGTGTTAATCACTGACAGGATGAAAAAATAAAATAAATAAATAATGCAATTTATATGTAGAATACTGAGAAAAAAAAGTTGGTACTGAAAAAATATTATTTGCTTACATTACAAACACTGCATTTAAAGGGTTAAAAATATGACAGTTATTGAGTATTTGGTATTTTTATTTATGGATCAAGTTGGTAAAATACAAAACAAAATGTTTTTCCAAAGTTCAAACCAACTGTATGTAAAACATTCAGACGTTCCTGCCCCTCTGTGCAGATGATGTGCTTTCAGTAGTGAGGGTCAGGGCGTCTGATACTGGAGGGTTCATATTTGGGTTCAGTTTCTCCAACTGTCTGGAAACTCAGACAAAAACACTTTGAGAGTAAAGTCATTATACTACAAATGTATTTTTCTGTGACATCTACTGCCTTGCCTACAGTGGTTTGTCTGTCACCACTTAAACCACCTCGATGCTGAACTTCCTGAAAATGTGACAGGTTTGATGTGAACTCATCGCTGAACATTTACTGTCACATTCATGTCTTTTTGTTCATCATATCTGAGCTGTTGACATCTATGATTCATCACCTTTATCTTTTTTCCCTGGTTTCGTGCCCTTTTTGCTGTTGTTTGTCTTGGATGTAGTTTTCTTCTGTGTTGTTGCTGTTGTTGTTGCAGACGTACTTGTCATTTTTGTGTCTGTTGTTGTGGGCGGTGCTTCATCATCACCTGTGTGAGGCAGATGATGAATATAAAGCACACACAGTCAAACTGTTTCACTGTGTGTGTTATTGTTTCTTACCTGTGGTCACATTCAGATACACAGCAGGTTTTCCATCACAGCTGTACAGTCCAGAATCAGACAGTCTAAGGTCTGTCAGAGTCAGAGTCAGACCAGGATGTGGTCTCCATCCATCAGACTCTCTTCTCCATATTAGATCATCTGAACCAGTAACATGAGGACATGTCAGAGTGACACTGGTCCCTTCTCTAGCATGTTGGATGAAGGTTCCTGGACACAAAAAACACACAGTGAGTAAAAAGCAGACATTTTTAGAGTCATGTCTAAAATGAAACAACCATCATTCACTGAACACAAACATAAAGCAAATGGTCTGTCTGTGTTCTGGTTTTTCATGAGCTGAAATCAGGGAAGGAAAACCTTTAGTGTGTCCACAACAGACCCATTCTTAAATCTGTGTTCCAGAGCTCTTCTGTTTGACTGAGATATTCATCCACCTGTGGGGTTTGTCCAATCAGGATGCAGATCAGACAGCGTCATTATTGCACAGGTGAGTCTCAACTAAAGGACAATGGAATGTCTAATGCAGGTATTTTATGAAAAAGATCACGTTTTTCTCTGCACAGGAAATTTGCCTGAGTAAAATTTAGTGAAATTGAAGAAAATTTACTCTCCTCAGATAACATTTGGTCCCTCTCTAAAAAGAGTAAAAGTTACTCTTTGGGTAGAGCTCTCCAAACTCAATATAGAGAAAAAATTTACTGTTTTTGAGGAAAATACTTTTGACTGTGGAGAAGATGCTCAGTAATTTTTCCTGTGTGCATTTATTTCTCTCGTCATCACATAAACAGTGTTTTAGTTGCAAAAAACTGACATTTTTATGAACTCTGTCCAAACTGTATGTGGTTTGTGTGTATCTGTGTGTTCAGATTAAAGTTAAAAATACCTGATTACAGTAATACCTGTAGTAATGTGGACATGGGATAAAATGTGCAGTAGAACGACACAATATAAATTCATCCAAAAGAAAAGGTGACAATAAGACCAAAAGTCTTCAACAATCTTAAAAATATAAATGATAGTTATATGAACAAAAATGTAATGAATAAAGTTAAAATCATTGAAATCAACACAAATGTGTGTGTAAATCTAAATGTAATGATTATTGTATTGAATGAATGAATCAGTCTGACCTGTTGGGATCACCGTCAGCTCCACTGACCAATGGCTGTTACACAGGTATTCTCCACTGTCTGATAAATAAACTCTGTTAATGTGCAGTGAATTATATCCCACTGAACTAAATCGTTCCTCTGGGTCATTTTCTCTTCGTTCTTCGTCACCAATAAGTGAAAATAGAAAATTGGATTCAGGGTCGTGCCGCCCAGGAGCCCGTTTTTTCCAGGTCATTCTGTTGTCCACGATGTCAGAACAAGGTAAAGACACTGAGTTCATCTCCATTACAGCCATATGAACCATCTCTGGAAAAAGAAACAGAACTTTACTGTTAAACATTTATCAGAGTTCACTGTCATTACTCAAATACCACAACAATAATTAATTTCATATAAGTAGATACTGTGATTCTATTGGGACAGTTGTTATTATTGTTCTTCATTACAGGAGATATATGTTGTATTTTTACTTTAAAATACTCGTAATGAAAACTATCAGTGTGAGTGTTTGGAATAAAGAGTTGTGATGTTATTTTAAAGATGTCGGTGTGTTGTATTAACTGATATGAACTGATTTTATTCACAGCCATGAGTCTGCATGTCACAGAACGGAGATGAGAACTGGATAGAAACAACTGTCAGAGTCAAAGAAAAGAAGTGATAAAAACAGAAGCTGTTGTTTGAAGGTTCAATGTCAGCGTTTCTTCTACATGGGTGAGTTTGATTCTGAGGCTTATGAGGATATAAAGTTATTATGGGATGTTCTTATCGTTGCTCAGTTGCTGTTTGTTGATCCACAGTTCAGACTAAACTGTGACAGTTCTGAACTTGTTTGTTCAATTTCAAACAGATCTTATGTTCAGTTACTGACAACACAAACCGAACAGAAAACAGAAGTGATTAATGGTTTTACTGTGACTGTTTTCAGTCTAAAAACAGAGCTAAGCTAACAGAGCTAAGCTAACAGAGCTATAACGTCAACTATCAGCTGATGCAGGATGGTAGAAAAAATATGTAGCATCAAGTCACATCTAAGGATTAATATCATTAGTTAAAGTTAACCATTACTACATTAATCAATCAACCACATTAATTAATTACATTTAATCCTATGTCAGTTAAATGTGATTCCATTCATCAGTGTCTGTATTTACACTGTAATTCATCCCATTACTGTAACTGTACTGTTGTGGATAAACCTGATCTGAACCAACAGGTTTGAGTGGAAATCAATGAAGAATTGGTATTAGAGTGGAATTAACAGGGTTTTTTTTTTAACAAAATGTTTATTTTTGCATATTATCTCCATAAAGTGAGTAAAAGCTAGTACTATAACGTATTTAATTTTTATTTAATCTTTATGTAACCAGGAAAAAAGCTCATTGAGACTAAAAATCTCTTTTTCAAGAGTGTCCTGGCTGAGACAGCAGCAGCAGAAGATAGAATATGTTAAAATGTGAGAAAACATCAGATTATCAGCATTAAAAATGTTTTATTTCATAGTTTTCACAGTTTTCAACATTTTTTTAATATTTATTTGTTAAACCAATAGTTAAACTCATGGTGTCCAGCTGAGTGGACATTTATGGAACTCCATGAAAAATAGGTTCAGAAAACAATTAAAATGTTGGGTTTTTTTTTTTACACCTAAAGAGGAAAAAAAAAAATCTGGACTACGGTTCTCATAATTTACACATGAAAGGGTTAAAAAGCATTATTGAATGAAGAACAGAACCACAGAACAGATGAATTTACCAAAGTTGTGAGATTTCAAATCCAGGTTAAAGGTGTCCAACAGTAGTTTGGACATACGTGGAGTTCAGAGGACGACGGAGCGCTGCTGTTCTTACCTGCACAGACTCTGCAGCTCAGGATGAAGGCTGACAGACACATGTAGACGTTCATCCTCATCATCACAGACTGAAACCACTGAACGTTCACGCAGACGCTTTGACTCTGAACTAGAACAGGAACTGGTCTGAATGTAAACCTGTTCCTCTAAAACCAAAAGCACCGCCCTGAGCTCATCACTGTCTCAAATGTCCTGTTTATGGACAGTTTTTTCTGTAGATTTCCTCTTTTTTTCTTAGAAAGTGCTTCATGTGTCATGTTTTACTGCTCATTAGTCATTATATCAGAGCGTGGGATAAATAAGCACTATTTGTGTTGGATTCTGTGTTTAACTTTAGTGTGAGAAGAGGAAGCGTTCTGTGGTTCCTGATGATGGACAGTAACAGATACAAGAGTAAAGTCAGAATGAGTTCAGTAAGAGGATGGAACTTGTACAAATAAGACAGAAGATCGAGAATAAAAACACAGAATAATGTTGGAATCAAACCAGACTAGGATGAAAAACCCACAACATATGAACGTTTCCTCTCAGTTTAACCCATACAGACCCAAACAGCTACTGATCTAAACTGTTTAATACCTGTTGATCCACTAATTCTCTTAATCCATGTCAATAATTGGTGTCAAATACAGTTCTTCATCTTTTCATGGTCATCAGATATGACCCATTTGGACGTTCAGAGGCTCTGTAGTTACCGTGGAAACACCGTTATCTTCTCCAACACTGTAACATCACACTCCCAGTCAAACCGGTGGAGTTGGATCAGTGACAGTGGATGGACACACTGGGTTTATGTTCAGTTAATGACAGATTTTAATACAAAAGTCACTCTTTCTTCAGTTTTCTCTGTTTTTGCCATAATAACCCTCAACTCTGAGCTTTTATGAACAGCTACATGATCAGTGAACTAGATACAAGAAAGTACCTGATTTATGCTGAAAAAATGCAAAATACAGAAGATAATATTATAATAAATGGTGATAAATCACTTAAGAAAGGTTAGATGTAGAGAAAATTTAATCTGGGAACTGACATAACAGTCACGCTGGGTCTTTATGGGATTTTACTAAAAATTGTATTTTTTATTTTTTCCTCCTGTCATCTGTCAGTGATTAACACCAACATTGGGTCATGTTCATTATTATTTTTGGTTCTAGGTCAAATATTAAATGTTTAATGTGTCAGTGTGTATTTTGTACTCACTTGGTAGAGGGGGTGTTAAGTGTAGGAATTTAACACTGTTTATTATGGGATGGTTTTAGTGGATGGATCAGAATTAAAAAAAAAAAAAAAAAATCATGAAAAAATGAACAACTTTTGAATTCTGACCTAAAACAAACTGAAAAATCGTATGACAGTTTATACATGAAGTGTTCAGTGTGTATAATATGTTCACCTGGACACTGGAAGGTATTGGAGTTTTACTCAGAGGTGGGTACGTACTTATCATCTGGACTTTTAAGATGAGAAGGAGGAACTGAGACCAAAATGGGGACGTTAGTCTGTAATTGTATCAATATCTAGTTGTGGAACACCCCCCGCCCCTCCCGCCACCCCTTGGTCCTCTGCAATAAGGTACGTCGTTCAGACCCCTCCCACAATTAGTTACACAGTGCTATAACTGCCCCCCCCCCCCCCCCCCCCCCCCCCTCGACAACTTATTACCTGCACCCCACCCCGTTTGCAAATTTATTATTAGTTATTAGTGAGTTAGTGTTTTTACAGGTCTCTGTTATCAAACCATCATATCAGTATTTTTTCCTGCATAAACCTCTTAAACCACTTTATTTCTGCTCAAACCGACCAAATCTTCAATGAGTATCAATCATTTTTACCCTTTAAAGGACAGTTTGAATACATGATGACACACAAACTTAGTGGTTTTCCATATAATACATGATGGACGGATGTGACAATGTTTAATGTCAGATTATATAAGATTATCAATAACACTGATTTCATTGCATTTAGGGCTGCACGATTTTGGCAAAAAAAAAAAAATCCCGATTTTTTTCCTCTAAAAACTCGATTTTCGATTTCGATTTTTGGGTATAACTTGAAAAGGCAACAGCAGTCAACATGTCGTTTTCGTGAGCAGCCCACAATGCAAGGCACTGCTCTGACCTCAAAGCTGTCATGGTATCACGTGATTAACCTACAGTTTTGTTTTGTTTTTTCTCTTCATTAAATCTTTGAAATGAAGTAGAGTACACAAACAATGTATACAACAAGAAAATAACATAAGTTTGTCAGGGGGAATACACTATAAGAAAATGTCCAAATCAGAGCAAATACTGATAGTTGTTACAGCCTTTTTGTTTCCACATTTATCTAACAGCTTTAAATACATTTCAACATCTTACAAAACATAAATCATATTTGGTTTTGTGTTACAGAACTTACATTTGTGAATGAAAAATTTAGCAAGTAAGAGGCCTAAATTAATTCTTAAAAAAAAAAAAAGTTTTTTTTGTTCTTTCTTTCCTGGGTATCTGGTCCACAGCAGTGATACCAGTGTCAGTCAGTGACAGGCATCAGTCGTGTGTGTGTGGACCAGGTTAATATAAGTGATCCACATGCGGTTCTATTTAAACTGAGGGATCTGTGTGTGGAATAGACTGACCCAGGACACACTGGAGGGATTCTATCTGTGGAGCTGGTGGATGTGTGTGGGCAGGGGGCTGTGTGGGCTCCTCTGCTGAGGCTGAGGACCCCGAGACCCGGACCCGGATCGGAAGAAGACAGTACGGTACGGATCCGGGACAACGGAAGATTAGTGATCCGCAGCAGTTCTATTTCAATTGCGGGATCCGTGCGTGAAGCCACGGCTTATATTGGTATAAGTACTGCGGGTTCATGAACACATTTAACGTCCGGTCATTACACAGACTTCTGTGACAGACCGCTGTCACAGGAAGAGCCTACGGGAGCCCGCGGGCACGCGGAGGCGCGCGGCCCGGAGGCATGAGAGAGATGAAATCGATTTTACGATTTCCCTTTTTTAAAAATTGTCCTAATTAAAAAATCCGATTTCGATTTAAAATCGATTAATCGTGCAGCCCTAATTGCATTAGTATTTTTTATACATTTGTGCTTTTTTTATGCCATTTGATTTGACCATTATTTAATGTCGACTATTTCCCAACAATGATATATACATACACACACACACACACACACACACACACACACACATATATATATATATATATATATATATATATATATATATATATATATATATATATATATTTTTTTTTTTTTTTTTTTTTTTTTTTTTTTTTTTTTTTTTTTTTTTTCCTTTTTCGTATTTTAATTGAAATAATCCCTCTGGTTCTGCAGAAAATGTAACTGTGTTTTCAGGTTTACAAAGATAGAATTCATCTGTTTACGTCTAGTGGGTGGTTTGTCGTCATGTTTTTGTAGATTGTTCACTGATTACAAAGAAACATGCATAAAAGTGTGATGTTATGTACATGTTTATTATTAAAGAAAAGCAGAGAAATCCTGAATGTATTTCTAAGAATTAGCCCAAAGCATTTTGTGTTATAAATAAAAATACAAAGTGCTTTATGATTATTATTAAAATACTGAATAAACCCTGAGCCTTAGAGCTGATATTTACTCTACACGGAAAATCTACTGCAAATAAAAGCAACAAATACCACAGAAAACACAAAACAGATGTTTTTTTTTCCTTTTTTTGACATAACTGTAAAAATCATTATTATATTAAAATTCATTTTTTGTTGTTACTCTAGGATTCTTTCATATGTATCTGTCAGCTGTGACAAACCTGTGGACGGAAAAAGAATAAAGAGTCAAACCCAAACTTTAAACATATTAAATATGATCCAGCGTCAGCGTGTGTTACCGTTGTTATTTCCACAGAGAACAGGGTCACCGATCAGAGAATACGGAGACTCCACATGTGGAATTTGACCTGTAGGATCAAAGTTAAATGCGTCAGTGGAAGGTTTCATATTTTTGTGTATATGTGTGAAGGTCGGGGTCTTACCGCTGCTGTTTGATGGAAACGTAATCATGGAATATGTGTGGTCAAGGATTTGAACATCTGATAAAGGACAGAGTCGACAAATCACATTAACAGTCGATCAAACAGCAGTCGCTTTTCCATTGACCCTCAAACTGAGCGAACATAACTTGTGCATAAAAATTTACCTCATGGAAAAGGAGAATTTCGTTAAAACTCTCGTCTTTCGATTAAAAGTTTTTGTGCTGGCAAGAGGTGGTTTTTCGGGCGTAATGCAATTAGTATATCACGCAAAACTGCAGTGGAAAGACCTTTTACTGCAACTAGAGTCACGTAAATAAATTAAAGAAAAGGCTGTTGACGGATGTTCCAACAATCGAAGGAGAAGAGTTTAAAACCAAACATGTCACAGTATGTGTGGACACACCAGGAAACCCAATCATTTTATTATTTAGTACGAGATAGAGGGGTAATATAGAATAATAATGAATATATCTGTAAATAAACACCATATTTATGTTCATCGACATGTTTATGGAATGACTTCTCTTGTCATCTCATGATAATAAATAAACAAATCATCACATTTGTGATTTAATGGAAAAACCGACATTAAGCACTTCTGTTTTCTCAACATCTGGTAAATATCGGTAAAGTTTTGCACAGATGTTCGATGGAAAAGAGACTAGTGTTAGCGGTTATGGATATGTAAACCAGAGATCTTGGCATAAATTGACACGCGATCAAATGGTTTTGAATAACATGTGAAAGGATGAAAATGTGTATTAATAGCACGCCAAATGCCATAAAAACTCCTGTGACACACAACGCAATTTCATGAGCTCAGTCTGCAGCCCAGTATGGTCAAAAAATATAGTGGAATAAACAATATTCCATTCCAAAATGTAATGGAGTAAAAGTATGAATATAAAATAGAAATACCACTGGATTAAGGGAAATCAATCCACATATTTGAACAGTTTTGTTTAAATCTGTTAAAAAAAGTTTCTAAACTTAAGAAAGATGAGACTATAGATAATAAAATAACGTCCTTATTTACCTGGACTGGGTTTCCTCTTGTACGCTGCTGTCATTTCAGAGGAACCAACACCTACCAGACAGAAAACCAAACCTGTCAGTCATTTCTGTTGTGTTCCTGCTGTTGGTGTAACTTCCTGTTCAGTGGTTTGTGAATCAGAATAAGCCATAATAAGACGTTAAGACTCAACTTTCACAACCTACAAAACCAGAACCTGCTGCAGCGTCATTAATAAATGACTTAATGCAGGGCCGGATTTAGACTTGGTGGGACCCTAGGCAATATAAAGCCCTGAGGCCCCGCCCCCTTTTAAATGACACCAGCTGGTCTCAGAAAGCTTTAAAACATACATGCCTTTAGATGAAAAACTGAAAATATATTGCCTTTTAATTTTAATTAATATTGAATAATAAAGATCATGTTGTAAAATCACAAAAATTATATTAGAGAATCCTCTAAGTTACAACTTAGAACATTTTCTTTCTTGATTTTGCTAAATCAGGGGTTCCCAAAGTGGGGTATGTGTACCCCCAGGGGTACTTGGAAGAAGCCCAGGGGGTATTTCACATTTTTTTGGGAAAAATACATTAAATAGGTCATCACGTACCGAACAGAAATTAAATAATGAGAATTAATGCTGAAATATAAAACACAATAAATACGTACATTCATATAATAGTTTTATTGAAAATCGTCTTGTTTCAGCTTTGGTAACATTTGAAGAACATTTATATTTTATATTATTCAAATGAGTTTATCTGAGGAGATAAGGAATTATTTTTTGTTGATGAAAGGTTCATTTATTATTATAGTATAATTATAAAATTATTTAGAATTTCCCCTTGGCGATTAATAAACCAAAACTATCTATCTATCTATCTATCTATCTATCTATCTATCTATCTATCTATCTATCTATCTATCTATCTATCTATCTATCTATCTATCTATCTATCTATCTATCTCTGTTGACCAATTTATTTATTTTTCTTATCAATGAAAGAAGGCACTTTTCAGTTTATATTTTGCACAAAATTTACTTATTACTACATATTACAGTTAAATAGATGTTATTTGTTTACAAAGTTTTGTAAATATAAACAGACACCTTTAGCACAAGAACTAATTTTGCCTAATTTTTTTTCAAATAACAATGTTGAAGCGAGGGTTGGGGGTACTTGGGTAAAAAAGTATATTTCAGGGGGTACTCCACTGTAAAAAGTTTGAGAATCACTGATCAAAATCATTGCTTATGTCATCAAAAGATATGTTACACAACCTATGGCCTTCTGTGCACATGATACTAGCACTGACAATTTTTCTTGAGGCATAGTCGGTCTCAGTTTGTTTTTTATTCTCTTTATCTGTGAAAATGATCTTTATCCTGAACTATTTGTCACCATCAGACATAGAAATAATCATAAGAAGAAAAAAAGTCCAGGTGGACCATTTTAGGTTTAGGAGTTAAAGGGTTAAACACAATAATATTCACTCTAATAATTATCTATAAGCGACTGACACAAGGAACATTGACACTAAATATTACACATCACCAATAATTCAGCTATCTAGTCAACACAATTACAGATGATTCATTTGCAAAGTTTTAATTGTAATAAGTTTTGAGGCCCTGAACTGTAGATTATTTAGCTTGGACCTAAATGCAGCACTGACTTAATGACAGAGGCTGAAACTGCAGAGTTCACTTTTACACCAGATTAATAATAATAATGAAAAAGAGGAACAGGTGTGAGTGGAAACCAGCTTTCATTTCTCACCGCTGATGGCCTGAAACTCCACCTGATCCTGGATTTCCTCATAAACAGGGTGGGATTCTGTAACCACTGCAAAACATAGAAATGAAATAATGACTTTTGATTTGGTGAGGAAACGCCCTGAAACAACAGTGCATTTTCCATGAATATGTGCGAACTGTTGTCTAGAATAGAATAGAATAGAATAGAATAGAATAGAATAGAATAGAATAGAATAGCATAGCCTTTATTATCATTGTGTTCAGTGGTACTCCAGTCAGTGGGTTTAATTGTGTGTTTCAGTTTTTACTCACCTCGTCTTTTCAACCTGCGTCTAGAAATAAGGCAGAGGATGAAGAGGAGGAGGAGGAGGAGGCAGAGGACAGGTATCCCAATGATCAAACTCAGAGGCTGTGGTTCAGATGCAGCTGGAGTAGAATAGAAAATAACTGGTATATGGAAAAACAACTGTTAGAAGTTAAAATATCAGGAGATGAGGATGTGCAGCTGCAAACAGCTGATCTGTTTAAACCTGCTTCATTTTAACCCTCTGGTGTCCAGGTGAGCATATTATGCACACTTTGCACTTCCTGTTATTAAAGGTTATTTCATTTTTCACAATTAGTTTTAGATCATAAACAAAAAGTTACATCACAAACACGGCATTTAATGGGTTAAAAACATGACAGTTGTTGAGTATTTGGTATTTTTGTTTATATTATCAAAAGATTTTTTAAAAAAATTTAATAAAAAGAAAAAAAAAAGCCATTACTGCTGTGCTGTGTATATCACACGCTTTTGGTGATGAGAAGAACCTCCATGGACAGGACACCGGAGGGTTAACATGTGATGTGTGGTTTTTTGTGTTTTTTTACCTGTGTGTGGTGGTTCACTCATTGTTATTGTCTCGGTGTCGTCTGTGAAAAACAAATAATCTGTATTAATTATCGTCTGTCTTCACTCTTCTTCATATGCAGTCATGACATGGACTCGTTACCGTCTTTGGTTTGTGTCGATGCAGTCACCATTCTTGGTGTCGATTTAATCGGTGTTTCTGGACTGTTGGTTGGTCGTGGCACAGATGGACTTGGAGGAGTAATCTTGTCGCTGTCTGTAAAGACCAGAGAGTACCAGGAAATCAGGATTTTTATTTTTTTTGCCATAAAACTAATCAGACTGTCCCCAGGTGAAACTGACTGTGTTTTCATGCATTGTATGTTCATAGTCAGTGTCTCTTCAGCTAAACCACCCAACTGCTGAATGTGATTCACTTCCTATTGTTCAAACCACAGTTTCGTGCAAACACAGACCTAAGCTGACACGTCTCTGCATGAACATCTCATATTTATTCCTCTGAGGTTTCAGTTTCATCTTCTATTTTTTATGGTGTGATGTTTTTTTTCTCTGTAGGTGTAACATGTACTTGTGGGTCAAGTGTTCCTGAAGCAGAAGTCACTGATGCTGTTTGTGTCGTAGTTGAAGACATATTCTAGATGTTTCCTTTGTCACCCATCAGCATTATCCAGGATTTTCTTTTGTTTTCCATTAAAATGAATGAGAAACTTCCTCAACCCACTCCCACTTCACAAAACATTTTCTGTTAAATTTACCCTGATGTAGTTCAGGTTGTGTTTTATCCAGATCCTAAAACAGGAAATATTCTGAAACTGGAGGTTATTACCTTTAAATAAGGAGTCATTGAATACTTTAGTCCTTGTGCTTCTTCAGTTATCAGCTTTGGAACTTGGTAAACTGGCCAGAATGAACCCAAATTAGGTGGAAGGAACAGTTTAATGACCACAGTTTAGGTGTTCTACTTCTATCTGTGGGACAGAATGTTCTGGAGCTTCTGGACTCATATATGCTAACCTTTAGCGCTTCAACTTTCAACTAAAGAAATCCACAAACTTTCACAAATTACACGTCTACAATATATGTATCAAACATCATCAAAAACACTTACCTACATTTACAACCTAAATTCTACTATTTGTTCCATAAAACTGTATTAATTTATTCCTAACAGACCATTCTCTTCATTTCTTTGCATTTTTCTCGCTGCTCTGTTTCCAGTTCGTGGATGTGGATGGAAGATGTTTGGTCCAATCAGATTTCAGTGTCTGTGTGTTGCCAGGGTTCATTTAATCTGCCCTGGGCTTTCACAATCAGCAGTGAAGGCCCAATAATCTGGATAGCAACAGGAATGTTTGTTTGACCAATCAGATTCCAGCTAGCTGCCCCCCCCCCCTAATGTCTTCATCATTTATCCTTCCTCTGATTGGACAGTCAGAGCAAAATTTATTTTAGCACAATTTTTTTGGATTCATACTGAAAAAAACTCTTTTTAATTGAATTTAATTGAACTATTAATACATTTGAGGTAGATTTTTTTTTCCGCCCACAGTGGCTGACAGAGGAGAGGAAAAGGATTTGGTCTGGGACAAACTTTAAAATCCATTTTCACAGCATTTAAAGGGTTAAAAATATAACAGTTATTGAGTATTTGCTATTTTTGTTTATGGATCAAGTTGATGAGATACATAAAAATGTCAAAAGTTCAAACCAACTGTATGTAAAACATTCAGACGTTCCTGCCCCTCTGTGCAGATGATGTGCTTTCAGTAGTGAGGGTCAGGGCGTCTGATACTGGAGGGTTCATATTTGGGTTCAGTTTCTCCAACTGTCTGGAAACTCAGACAAAAACACTTACAGAGTAAAGACATTATGCTATAAATGTATTTGTCTGTGACATCTACTGCCTTGCCTACAGTGGTTTGTCTGTCACCACTTAAACCACCTCGATGCTGAACTTCCTGAAAATGTGACAGGTTTGATGTGAACTCATCGCTGAACATTTACTGTCACATTCATGTCTTTTTGTTCATCATATCTGAGCTGTTGACGTCTATGATTCATCACCTTTACCTTTTTTCCCTGGTTTCGTGCCCTTTTTGCTGTTGTTTGTCTTGGATGTAGTTTTCTTCTGTGTTGTTGCTGTTGTTGTTGCAGACGTACTTGTCGTTTTTGTGTCTGTTGTTGTGGGCGGTGCTTCATCATCACCTGTGTGAGGCAGATGATGAATATAAAGCACACACAGTCAAACTGTTTCACTGTGTGTGTTATTGTTTCTTACCTGTGGTCACATTCAGATACACAGCAGGTTTTCCATCACAGCTGTACAGTCCAGAATCAGACAGTCTAAGGTCTGTCAGAGTCAGAGTCAGACCAGGATGTGGTCTCCATCCATCAGACTCTCTTCTCCATATTAGATCATCTGAACCAGTAACATGAGGACATGTCAGAGTGACACTGGTCCCTTCTCTAGCATGTTGGATGAAGGTTCCTGGACACAAAAAACACACAGTGAGTAAAAAGCAGACATTTTTAGAGTCATGTCTAAAATGAAACAACCATCATTCACTGAACACAAACATAAAGCAAATGGTCTGTCTGTGTTCTGGTTTTTCATGAGCTGAAATCAGGGAAGGAAAACCTTTAGTGTGTCCACAACAGACCCATTCTTAAATCTGTGTTCCAGAGCTCTTCTGTTTGACTGAGATATTCATCCACCTGTGGGGTTTGTCCAATCAGGATGCAGATCAGACAGCGTCATTATTGCACAGGTGAGTCTCAACTAAAGGACAATGGAATGTCTAATGCAGGTATTTTATGAAAAAGATCACGTTTTTCTCTGCACAGGAAATTTGCCTGAGTAAAATTTAGTGAAATTGAAGAAAATTTTACTCTCCTCAGATAACATTTGGTCCCTCTCTAAAAAGAGTAAAAGTTACTCTTTGGGTAGAGCTCTCCAAACTCAATATAGAGAAAAAATTTACTGTTTTTGAGGAAAATACTTTTGACTGTGGAGAAGATGCTCAGAAATTTTTCCTGTGTGCATTTATTTCTCTCGTCATCACATAAACAGTGTTTTAGTTGCAAAAAACTGACATTTTTATGAACTCTGTCCAAACTGTATGTGGTTTGTGTGTATCTGTGTGTTCAGATTAAAGTTAAAAATACCTGATTACAGTAATACCTGTAGTAATGTGGACATGGGATAAAATGTGCAGTAGAACGACACAATATATATTCATCCAAAAGAAAATGTGACAATAAGACCAAAAGTCTTCAACAATCTTAAAAATATAAATGATAGTTATATGAACAAAAATGTAATGAATAAAGTTAAAATCATTGAAATCAACACAAATGTGTGTGTAAATCTAAATGTAATGATTATTGTATCAAATGAATCCATCAGTCTGACCTGTTGGGATCACCGTCAGCTCCACTGACCAATGGCTGTTACACAGGTATTCTCCACTGTCTGATAAATAAACTCTGTTAATGTGCAGTGAATTATATCCCACTGAACTAAATCGTTCCTCTGGGTCATTTTCTCTTCGTTCTTCGTCACCAATAAGTGAAAATAGAAAATTGGATTCAGGGTCGTGCCGCCCAGGAGCCCGTTTTTTTCCAGGTCATTCTGTTGTCCACGATGTCAGAACAAGGTAAAGACACTGAGTTCATCTCCATTACAGCCATATGAACCATCTCTGGAAAAAGAAACAGAACTTTACTGTTAAACATTTATCAGAGTTCACTGTCATTACTCAAATACCACAACAATAATTAATTTCATAGAAGTAGATACTGTGATTCTATTGGGACAGTTGTTATTATTGTTCTTCATTACAGGAGATATATGTTGTATTTTTACTTTAAAATACTCGTAATGAAAACTATCAGTGTGAGTGTTTGGAATAAAGAGTTGTGATGTTATTTTAGAGATGTCAGTGTTGTATTAACTGATATGAACTGATTTTATTCACAGCCATGAGTCTGCATGTCACAGAACGAAGATGAGAACTGGATAGAAACAACTGTCAGAGTCAAAGAAAAGAAGTGATAAAAACAGAAGCTGTTGTTTGAAGGTTCAATGTCAGCGTTTCTTCTACATGGGTGAGTTTGATTCTGAGGCTTATGAGGATATGAAGTTATTATGGGATGTTCTTATCGTTGCTCAGTTGCTGTTTGTTGATCCACAGTTCAGACTAAACTGTGACAGTTCTGAACTTGTTTGTTCAATTTCAAACAGATCTTATGTTCAGTTACTGACAACACAAACCAAACAGAAAACAGAAGTGATTAATGGTTTTACTGTGAATGTTTTCAGTCTAAAAACAGAGCTAAGCTAACAGAGCTAAGCTAACAGAGCTATAACGTCAACTATCAGCTGATGCAGGATGGTAGAAAAAATATGTAGCATCAAGTCACATCTAAGGATTAATATCATTAGTTAAAGTTAACCATTACTACATTAATCAATCAACCACATTAATTAATTACATTTAATCCTATGTCAGTTAAATGTGATTCCATTCATCAGTGTCTGTATTTACACTGTAATTCATCCCATTACTGTAACTGTACTGTTGTGGATAAACCTGATCTGAACCAACAGGTTTGAGTGGAAATCAATGAAGAATTGGTATTAGAGTGGAATTAACAGGGGTTTTTTTTAAACAAAATGTTTATTTTTGTTTTTTTTTTTGCATTTTACCTCCATAAAGACTAAAAGCTAGTATTAGAACATATTTAATTTTTATTTAATCTTTATTCAACCTGGAAAAAAGCTCATTGAGTCTAAAAATCTCTTTTCAAGAGTGTCCTGGCTGAGACAGCAGCAGCAGAAGATAGAATATGTTAAAATGTGAGAAAACATCAGCATTAAAATTTTTTATTTTACAGTTTTCACACAGTTTTCAACATTTTCTAATATTTATTTGTTAAACCAATAGTTAAAGTCATGGTGTCCAGCTGAGTGGACATTTATGGAACTCCATGAAAAATAGGTTCAGAAAACAATTAAAATGTTTTTTTTTTCAGGCCTAAAGTGGAATAAAAACACTCAGCCAAAAAAAACATATCTGGACTACAGTTCTCATAATTCCTACATGAAAGGGTTAAAAAGCATTCTTGAATGAAGAACAGAACCACAAAACAGATGAATTTACCAAAGTTGTGAGATTTCAAATCCAGGTTAAAGGTGTCCAACAGTAGTTTGGACATACGTGGAGTTCAGAGGACGACGGAGCGCTGCTGTTCTTACCTGCACAGACTCTGCAGCTCAGGATGAAGGCTGACAGACACATGTAGACGTTCATCCTCATCATCACAGACTGAAACCACTGAACGTTCACGCAGACGCTTTGACTCTGAACTAGAACAGGAACTGGTCTGAATGTAAACCTGTTCCTCTAAAACCAAAAGCACCGCCCTGAGCTCATCACTGTCTCAAATGTCCTGTTTATGGACAGTTTTTTCTGTTGATTTCCTCTTTTTTTCTTAGAAAGTACTTCATGTGTCATGTTTTACTGCTCATTAGTCATTATATCAGAGCGTGGGATAAATGAGCACTATTTGTGTTGGATTCTGTGTTTAACTTTAGTGTGAGAAGAGGAAGTGTTCTGTGGTTCCTGATGATGGACAGTAACAGATACAAGAGTAAAGTCAGAATGAGTTCAGTAAGAGGATGGAACTTGTACAAATAAGACAGAAGATCGAGAATAAAAACACAGAATAATGTTGGAATCAAACCAGACTAGGATGAAAAACCCACAACATATGAACGTTTCCTCTCAGTTTAACCCATACAGACCCAGAGCTGCTTAGAACTCAGTTCCCAAAGGATTTTTTCTCTATATTTAACTTTTCTTCAGCGATTTATCATCTTTTATTCTCATATTACTGAGTTAGTCCAGTTGGAAACATTCACCGTCCTTTTCAGTTTGACAGAATCTGCCACTGGTTTGGTTTTAGTTTTAAGTTTGTCTTTATTTTTTTATCTGTTTTGTCCTTGGAACTGGTTTCCAAAGGTTTCAGGAGCCGGGACTGGTCCACCAAGGCCCCTGTTAGGCACTAAAACTGGTTCAGAACCTTTAAACAGTTAGTTCTTCCTCATGAATCATGACATCATCAGTGGGCGTGTCTTATTCTAGGTTCTGAAGAGAAGCAGGAAGTAGAAATTTAGTGTTTACTTACACCTGAGTAACTGGATTAAATTAGATTACATTAGACAAAATTAGATTACAGAAAATTAGACCACATTAGATTACACTATATTAGATTAGATTACAGTGTTTCCTGTGGAACTGATCTGTTGGTGTGGGGGTGTAATGGGGGGGTGGGGTGCATACATTTCGGTCGGTAACCGCGCATGTGTGTCGGTTTCTGTCCTACTTATAATACTATGGGGGTATGGGGCGGTGCAGTCCGTGCCCCCCCCACAGAAGTGAAAATGAAACTTTACTCTCATTTATCTTTTCTCTTCCTCCTGATGCTTCACAAACTTTCATTTGAGGGGACAGGACGTTTGTCCTGGACTATTATTATATGATATGTAAAATGAGTCTAATGTGACGGTGATGATTATTTTTGTATGAAATGTTTGGTGTGGTGGCATGGATGCACCACAGCAAAACCTTACCAGTGGAAACGCTGGATTAGATGCATAATATTCTCACCTGGATACTGGAAGATTAATACAAGACACAAAAATATATTTCTCCAATTTAATAAAAACCATAAACTGTGTAAAACAAATGGATTTCGTATCACAGATGAAAATTTAACAACACACATAATAAACCTGAAGGAAGACAGTAATATTTCCTGTACATGCTCCAATAAAGTTTAAAAACATTCTTTTCTATTTACAAAAGTATAAACTGGAGCGTACTGTTCAGACTCTGTGATGTTTGATCAGGAAAAACATCTTCGATGGTTTTGTTTTACTTTAATTCAGATTTCTACAGTTGGACTTTTTACAGAAACACGAGGTTGTGATAAAAACCACATCATCCATAAAGTCATTTTTATTTCAAAGCTGCTGCGGTGAAGTTTTACTGCAGAGAAAAAACACTAAATATCACTCAAAGCTGAAGTAACGAGCTGATAAAGACCACAGTGAATCTATAGAAACATCGAATTAAGTTTCATATGACGTGAGAGGAAACGATGACAAAAACTCAGATGGTGTCGGTCATATTTTCACTGATATGAAGATCAGTGATGTCGTCATCCATGGAATCATTTTCAGCAACATCACCTTTAACAAAGACAGTTTATTTTACAAAAGAGGTACAAATAATTAAACATAAAAAGGAAAAATCACACATACAGAGACAAAATGATTAGAAATAAGTCATACAAACAAAACATAGCATGAAATAATAGTTATATGAAAAAAAAAAGTATTAGTTATGTTTATGTTTATGTATTTGGCAGACGCTTTTTTCCAAAGCGACTTACAGGGGAAAACCAATTAAATCACTCAATCAATCAAATTTTATTTATATAGCGCCAGATCACAAAAAAAGTTATCTCTTTACACTTTATATATAGAGTTGGTCAAAACCAGACTCTAAGCCAATTTACAGAAACCCAACAGAATCCTCCAGGAGCAAACACTTGTGACTGGTGACAGTTAATATTTACCTGTAATATTAACAGTGTCATACTCTGTTGTTCCTTCTCTGGATCTTTTTAAACCTAAACATTAAGAACAAAAGTGATATAATGATGTGTTAGTTACATACTTTCTTGTATTTTACAATCTTACAATAGTTATTTTCTTATTTTACAGGAAAAAAATGGACAAAAATGAACCAAATAATCAACAAAAGGGACAAAAAAGAACAGAAATGAACAAAATAATCAATGAAATTACCAAAAATGAAGAAAAAATCAACAACATAGACAAAGATGAACTAAATAGTAAATAAAATGAACAGAATATTCAACACAAAGGACAAAGATGATGACATTAATCCAAAACACTGACACAAATGAGCATAATAATCGACAAAATGAACAAACATTAAGAAAACAGTCAACAACCTAGAAAAAAATGAAGGAAAAAAGGACAAAAAAAAAAAAAAAAATCAGTAACTAAATGGACAAAAATGAAGGAAAAAAAGACAAATGACAAAAAATAATCAACAAAATGAACAAACATAAATAAAATAGTCAAGAAACTGGACAAAAATGAAAAAAATAATCAACTAAATAGACAAAAAAGGAAGAAAAGGACAAAAAGGAAAAAAAAAAAAAAAAAATCAATCAAATTACCAAAAATGAAGATCGACAACATAGACAAAGATGAACTAAATAGTAAATAAAATGAACAGAATATTCAACACAAAGGTCAAAGATTAGGAAACTAATCCAAAACACTGACAAAAATGAGCAACATCATCAACAAAATGAACAAACATAAAGAAAATAGTCAACAAACTGGACAGAAATGAAAAAAATGATTAACGAAATGTCAGATCATCGATTACGTCTTTTTTACCGTTTGTGTAAATGACGTTTGACTTTCAGATTTCATTCGAACAATAAGCTGAACGGTAGACGGTGAACTCACTGAATTCAGATTTCAGATGTTCAAGTGAAAAACCAGACCCAGAACATCCTTTTACACACTGTCACTGTAACTGTTGTGGTTCTAAACCGGTCCATGTGCATTCAGATCAAACATGTGTCATATTTACCCCTTAAATCAGTCATGTCGTATTCTGTTGTGACTCCTGTGGAGCTTTTTACGCCTAAAAATAAAGAATAAAAGAGATTTGAGGTTAGTTTTTAACATTATTATTTTAAAGACTAACAAACATAAAGTCACATTTTCTCCTCCTCCTCCTCCTCCTCCTCCTCCTCCTCCTCCTCCTCCTCCTCCTCCTCCACACCAAAACCGGTCCACCATAGAGTCCGATCCCTCCCGTTTGATGAATTTGTGAAATTATTATAAAAATTCAACTGAATATATTAATGATCAATCAATGATGTTAAAATCATGTTAGTTCTGGTTCCACATTCAGACCAATATGAACTAAAGTGGATCAGAACAATAAAATTCTATTATAATAACCTATAAATAATGACATAACAATTGAAATCTTTGTTTTAGTGTCAAATAAGTAAAATTTTATGAACATGTTTACATTTACAAACTATCCTGTCACAAAAAAAACAAAAAAACCCACAAAATCTGAACAAATCTGAACAAACTGAAACGTCTGAAGACAACAGTTGGACAGGTTTAGAGGATACTGCACCCTTAGTTGTTTTTTTTTTTTTTTACTTTTTTTTTATTGGAAACAGAGACATTCAGCAGACAGTCATCAGACTTTGTACATACTCAAAAGACAACAAACTGAAAGTGTCATATCAGACACATTCATACCAACAGACCTAGACACAAACAGAACAAAACAAAAAAAGTCCGGGGGGGGGGGGGGTTGCTCTTTTGACTGAATAACATTCTGGCCAACACAGGAGATCATCTCCTTTGGAGTTTCTCCTTCTGGAGCCTTAAAATATAAGTCATATACTGCAGCCTTGTAGTGTGAGTTGACAATTACATCAAAAAAAGCTGACGTACTAAAAATTACATTTTCCTCTTCCTTTGATAAAACATTTACTGAAAACATAATAGAATATCCACAAAACAAAACATAATATAAAAGATGACATCAATGTATTTATAAAAAGTTGTAAAAAAAAAATACTGTGGAAGAAAATACTTTCACTTTTTAAGGTCATTTAAAATCTACATAAATTTTTCCTTTGTACAAAGTTGTAGATTCCCTGAAACACAGTTTAGACAGTAGAATGTTACTGAGGAGATCATCTTTAACCCTTCGATGTCTGAGTGTCTGGACCTTCCACTCTAACATTAATGGGTCAAAATGACCCGGGTTCAAATCACTATGTTTTAATGACACTTTTGTCATTTTGCCCAGCTGGTCATACCATATGTTTGTTCGGCCGTCTGATCCACTGTGACTGTTGTGGTCCTTTAGTTTCTTATAATCCTGCATGAGCGTCTTCAGCTTTTCTTGTATTTGTTTAGTCGTGTGTCTTACTTTTAGCTCCGACAGCTTGTTGGCTAATTTAACATAAACTCGATTGTTTTGTGTCGTCGATTCAAAGTCCCTCTGAGTTTCCTCCTCCACAAATACACTCAAAAGAGTGTGCACCTCGTCGTCTGTTCACTTGTCGTAGCCTCTTGTTTGGTCCATTTTTCGAATTATCAAACGATGAAGATTGTGGAAATTAAATAAACAAAACAGTTTGTCGCTGTGCCGTGGTTTAATGGCATGTGAACGGAATGCAGAACGCTGTAAGTGTAGTCCACCAATCAGCGTTCTCCAGCACACAGCCCCGCCCCTCAAGAATTCAGGGTAATCTGAAAAGTACCCCTCCCTACAAGGAACTTCTTCAGGGAAAGTTTAGGGGTGAGGGAAAGATTTTTACCCAGGTAATTTATGCCGTGTTTCCACTACGTGGAACCAGCTCAACTCGACTCGACTCGACTCAACTCTGCCTTTTTGTGTTTCCATTACAAAATAGGACCTAGAATCTGGTACCTGGAACTAGTCTTTTAGTATCTCCTCCACCGAGGTTCCAAGACTGGGGACCAGATACTAAAAGGTGACATGTAAACACTGCAGACCACTGATTGGTCAGAGTCGTCTCTGTAACGCACCCTTTTACAAAAACAGATGCTGAAGTTGACAGTACATTTGTCAGTAGGTGAATCCACATGATGACAGTCTGTAAAACTACACCATGGATGGTCCAGGAGATTCAGATGAAAAAATTCAGCATGAGCTTGACGAGACAACACACAATGAATGAGTTTATCAGCAACTCTGAGCAGACGACACAGAAGTAATGCACCACATCGCTATGACAAGCAGGTACTGTAAAGTCAGTAGTATCCTGTAATGGAAACGGTCTGGAATAGGACCTGGTACCAGAGTCGAGTCGAGTCGAGCCGGTTCCATGTAGTGGAAGCGCGGCATTAGATAGAAACACACCAGGGTTTTTTCAAAGTTCTGGGTAATGCTCAAAGTTCCTGCAGTGGAAAAGGGCCTGTTGTTCTGGATGTAAACTGTTATAACACATGAATTTGTATTAAATGTTAAATCAGCCTTTTTAGCTCACCGGCCGATAGGCCGTAAACTATTGTTGTCATGTGGTGTCTGTCGTCCGTTACAAAACTTTCAATCGTCTTCTTCTCCGAAACTCCAGTTCTGATTGACTTCAAACTTGGTCTACAGCTTCTGTATGATGATGTCAACAAAAGTTAGTGAAATTATTTGGATCTGGATCTGATTCTGGATTTGGTGCCACTTTGAAAAATGTTCCCATTATAACAGATAGGAAGTGGATTGATCCAATAAATCAGTATCAATGATATCAAGTTGAAATTTGAATTTTTTACAGATCTGATTGAATATGACCAAAACATGGGCTATTTCTGTAATAGAATAAATACACAGAACTGGGGGAGAATAAATGACATCTGGATACATTTCCCAAAGCTTTTCATTTGGCTGGTAAGATACAGGGCCATTGGTCCTATTTTTGTGTTTTGCAGCTGAGAATAAATCCTAAGCCATGTAACAGTTCATGATGTTTTGACATTTTCAGCTGAATTTCACTGTCGACTCACCTCGTTTTATAAACCAGAGTCTAAAACTGAAGCAAAGGACGAAGAAGATGAGGATGAACACCAACATGACTCTATAAACCAAACCGAAATGTGGTGGAAGATGTTCAGGAGCATCTGGAAAACAAAGACCACTGTGTAGACTTTTATCAGTAGGATTAAACATGGAAACCTCTGTTCTAGACCATCAGCGTCATCATCATCATCATCATCATATTTCCTGACTCATGTTCTGGAATTTACACCGATCATCCATGACATCATGTCCAGATGTTTTCTTTTTATGTTCATTTTTTCAGTGTGTTGACAATTCAGTTTATTTTGTTAACGATCTTGTTCTTTTTTCCCAGTTTTGTAGATTTTAGTCGTTTATCGTTCATTTTTGTTCATTAACCCTAACCCTAACTTGGCCTGTCCTCAGTGACATTTTCAGGCCTAAACAAGTTGAGTTAACTTTGAAAGGCAGGAGCAGCTGCCATGGATAAAGAAATGAAACTGACATGGTGGCCAAAGTGTTAATGCTGTAACCTGGCAATTTTGTGGAAAACAAGATGGATGCCCCCCCCCCCCAATGGCCTTTGATTGGATTTAAATCCTGCCGCTACTTGGCGTGAAACCAGTTGTAACTTGGATTGTGCAGTTTGTCCCTGCTCACTCATGCATGAACACCTGGGTCTGTAAATTTGGACAAATATCCACCAATCCCATACCTACTGATGTCTATAATAGAAAATTCCAAAAATTATCAAATGCCGAAATGGGGGTAATTTTTCAAAACATGTAGTTTCTTTTGATACACCCTGTAGTAAGTACTATGTGTTATCTGACTGTAGGTCTTTTTTTGTTTTTTGTGTCCTGCCAGGGGACATCACCACTGTCAATCATCACACTATTCTTCCAATCAAAATGATTAAGTATTTATATAATCTGTATAAATCATGAGAAACAATCTTTTTTTTCCATCAAGTGTATTTCATTTTTTAATGCCTCTGGACATCAAATTTAATGCTTTTTAATGCAATTTAAAGCCTTAATTTTAGCTATATCTATTCAATGGCTTTTAATGACCCACAGAAACCCTGTAATCATTGACATATGCCAGGCTGTAATTTACAAAAAAATAACTAATCCAATTTTTATGTAGAATATTGGAATAAAAGATATTTGTGTTTTTTGTGTCAAAAATATGATTTGTTTACATCATAAACACGGCATTTAAAGGGTTAAAAATATGACAGTCATTGAGTATTTGGTATTTTTGTTTATATTCTCAAAAAGTTAAAAGAAGAAAAATAAAAGACATGACTGCGGTGCTGTGTATATTACACACTTTTGGTGATGAGAAGAACCTCCATGGGCAGGACACCGGAGGGTTAACATGTGATGTGTGTTTTTTGTTTTTTTTTACCTGTGTGTGGTGGTTCACTCATTGTTATTGTCTCGGTGTTGTTTGTGAAAAACAAATAATCTGTATTAATTATCGTCTGTCTTCACTCTTCTTCATATGCAGTCATGACATGGACTCGTTACCGTCTTTGGTTTGTGTCGATGCAGTCACCATTCTTGGTGTCGATTTAATCGGTGTTTTTGGACTGTTGGTTGGTCGTGGCACAGATGGACTTGGAGGAGTAATCTTGTCGCTGCCTGTAAAGACCAGAGAGTACCAGGAAATAAGGATTTATTTATTTTTTTGCCATAAAACTAATCAGACCGTCCCCAGGTGAAACTGACTGTTTTCATGCATTGTATGTTTGTGGTCAGTGTCTCTTCAGCTAAACCACCCAACTGCTGAATGTGATTCACTTCCTATTGTTCAAACCACAGTTTCGTCCATCCTATTTATTCCTCTGAGGTTTCAGCGTCATCTTCTATTTTTTATGGTGTGATGTTTTTTTTCTCTGTAGGTGTAACATGTACTTGTGGGTCAAGTGTTACTGAAGCAGAAGTCACTGATGCTGTTTGTGTCGTAGTTGAACACATATTCTAGATGTTTCCTTTGTCACCCATCAGCATTATCCAGGATTTTCTTTTTTTTTCATTAAAATGAATGAGAAACTTCCTCAACCCACTCCCACTTCACAAAACATTTTCTGTTAAATGTACCCTGATGTAGTTCAGGTTGTGTTTTATCCAGATCCTAAAACAGGAAATATTCTGAAACTAGAGGTTATTACCTTTAAATAAGGAGTCATTGAATACTTTAGTCCTTGTGCTTCTTCAGTTATCAGCTTTGGAACTTGGTAAACTGGCCAGAATGAACCCAAATTAGGTGGAAGGAACAGTTTAATGACCACAGTTTAGGTGTTCTACTTCTATCTGTGGGACAGAATGTTCTGGAGCTTCTGGACTCATATATGCTAACCGTTAGCGCTTCAACTTTCAACTAAAGAAATCCACAAACTTTACCGGGCTGGGGCCGGTGCCAGGCTGTAGCCGCAGTTGGAGCCCGAGCTGGACCGCACTTGGGCCGGAGCCTCAGCCAGCGAATTGTGGCTGTGCAGCGCTCGCGAGCAAGCATTGCGCGTGCTAATACTCAGGAGGCGTGGCTTCAGAGGGACGTCTGAAGACGGGGGTTTGGACTTTTGAATTTAGTATTTTCAAAATGTATCTTGCTCGAACCATTTTTTTTTTTTTAAGAGCTTGCATTCCACCTTTAATTGAACTATTAATACATTTGAGGTAGCCTTTTGCCGCCCACAGTGGCTGACAGAGGAGAGGAAAAGGATTTGGTCTGGGACAAACTTTAAAATCCATTTTCAAGGCGGAGTTTTCCAGAAAAGCCGGACGTCCTGAGGACAAGTCGGCTAACCCCAATGCTAGCTGAACTTAAATGAGGAATCCTAGTGGACAGAGGAGACTCTGTCCTCCATGGACATAAAAAGGACTAATGATGGAACTGGAACCCACAGATCACCTCTGTGACAGTCAGGGAAGGGTTCAAAGAAAGAAGGATGGATTTATATAGAAATAATGAGCATCTCCGGTGAGTAGGATCTGATGTTTTTTCTGTTTAAATGTATGTTTTTGTCCTGTTATCAGATAAATATTGTTGTGAACTGCTCCAGATGTGTCCATGGTCCAGTTGTGGTTAGAGTGTAAAGGTTTGGGGTCTTTTTAACTGGGTTTACAGCTGTAATGGTAATTCAGTGTTTCCTGTGGAATTGATCTGTTGGTGTGGAGGTGCATGAGCGAGCTCGGCCGCACACGCGCAGTTAGGCGTTTTGACCGGTAACCGCTTGTGCGTTGGTTTCCGTCTTACTTATAATACTATAGGGGTACGGGGTGGTGCAGCCCCCCCCCCCCCCCCCCCCCCCGCAGAAATGAAAGTGAAACTTTACACTCCCTTATCTTTTCTCTTCCTCCCGAAGCTTCGCAAACTTTCATTTGAGGACAGGACGTTTGTCCTGGACTATTATTATATTATACACATGTATAATAAGTCTAATGCAAGAGTGATGATTTTTTTTGTATGAAATGTTTGGTGTGGGGGCATGGATTTTGCCGTGGCGCTGTGGAAACGCTGTAATTAGATTCACCCTCAATATATTGTCTCTCTCTTTAATACTACTCCATGTTATTTAGTTTTTTTGGTATAGTATTGATGGTTTCTCTAATTGTGACGTCATAGTGGTGGTATTAAGAGGTGGATTAAGTCCAGTAAGTCCCACTGAAGGACCAGGTACCAAATGCACAGACCAACACTAATATGTACTGTTGTGGAAATAAATATTAGACCATCAAAAGTCATCAAACACAATGGTTATTCAATCCAGTCCTCACTCCTGTGTGTCATGTGACTAAACAGACAGAAAAGAAAACATGGAATGTCTAAAAGCACTGTTTTTATCAGTGCAATGACATAGATATTGATGGAAGAACTGAAGTGATTTTGGTTTTTATCAAGAAAACATGGAAAATGGATAAATATCAGCTCTGAAATTAAACTACTGTGAGCTGTTTTTGTTGTTATCATTATATTTGTCCAAACAAATAGACCTTTACTTGTACCAGGCATTAAAATGAACAACAAATTGAAGAAAACAAGGGTGGTCTAATAATTATGTCCACGACTGTATCCACTAATAATGTACAGAAACACACAGACACAACTGTCCCATTCACTCCAGTGTTATGGGCCAAAAACAGAAACACAGGACTTTTATAACTTGCAAAAACCTGATTATTTTTTCTGCTTTTCCAGTAAATATCACAGTGACAGGTCAAGCACAGTCTCCTGTCTGTAAAAGTGACTAAATGTTAAAGATATCAAACCTTTTAGACTCAGACTAGTATTTCATACTCGTTTTATAAATAGGAGTTACTTTTATTCAGTCATTGAACTCTTTGTTATTTCTTGCTGTAAAATAATTGAGGTATCATTCGTCACTGTTTGCCATTTTTAAATATTATATTAATATTTTTAACACCATACCTCCTTTGGTCACTGTTATTGAAGCAGTTGTCGTTGGTTTTACTTCAGGTTTTTTCGTAGGTTTAGTCTTTTTGCCTCCTGTGAAGAAGAAAAAAATCTGTATTAACAGGCATTACATGCATTTTACCATCAGGAATACTTTTAATGTTTACTTTTTTTTTTTTTAATTGATAAGGTGTTGTTCATGTTCATGGTTTGTTGTTTCTCACCACTCGTAGGATTCACTTCCCACATAAAACTGCAACAACAGGTTTCATTTTAACGCAGTGACTATTCCTCTGTCCTTCTGAATACTTACAGAAGTGTTTTACGCATTTATTATATTTGAAGTGTTTTATATTAACATTTTTTTCTTTATCGCTAACATAATTTACACAATTTCCTTCTGTCTTTCCTTAATTCCAGATTACTGTCCACAAATCACACATATTACTCCAGATTACAGAATATGGATGCAGTTAACCTTCCAGTATCCAGGTGAGCATATTATGCACACTTTACACTTCATGTTATAAAAGTTTATATTATTTTTCACATTTCATATTAGGTCAGAATTCAACAGTTGTTCATTTTTACATGACTTTTTAAATTCTGATCCATCCACTAAAACCATCCCATAATAAACAGTGTTAAATTCCTACACTAACACCCTTCTACAAAGTGAGTACAAAACGCACACTGACACATTTAACATTTGACCTAGAACCAAAAATAATAATGGATATGAACCAATGTTGGTGTTAATCACTGACAGGATGAAAAAATTAAATAAATAAATAATGCAATTTATATGTAGAATATTGGGGAAAAGTTGGTACTGAAAAAATATTATTTGCTTACATTACAAACACTGCATTTAAAGGGTTAAAAGTGTGACAGTTATTGAGTATTTGGTATTTTTATTTTTGGATCACGTTGGTAAAATACAAAACAAAAAGTTCAAACCAACTGTATGTAAAACATTCAGACGTTCCTGCCCCTCTGTGCAGATGATGTGCTTTCAGTAGTGAGGGTCAGGGCGTCTGATACTGGAGGGTTCATATTTGGGTTCAGTTTCTCCAACTGTCTGGAAACTCAGACAAAAACACTTAGAGAGTAAAGACATTATGCTATAAATGTATTTGTCTGTGACATCTACTGCCTTGCCTACAGTGGTTTGTCTGTCACCACTTAAACCACCTCGATGCTGAACTTCCTGAAAATGTGACAGGTTTGATGTGAACTCATCGCTGAACATTTACTGTCACATTCATGTCTTTTTGTTCATCATATCTGAGCTGTTGACGTCTATGATTCATCACCTTTACCTTTTTTCTCTGGTTTCGTGCCCTTTTTGCTGTTGTTTGTCTTGGATGTAGTTTTCTTCTGTGTTGTTGCTGTTGTTGTTGCAGACGTACTTGTCGTTTTTGTGTCTGTTGTTGTGGGCGGTGCTTCATCATCACCTGTGTGAGGCAGATGATGAATATAAAGCACACACAGTCAAACTGTTTCACTGTGTGTGTTATTGTTTCTTACCTGTGGTCACATTCAGATACACAGCAGGTTTTCCATCACAGCTGAACAGTCCAGAATAAATCGGTTTAAGTTCTGGCAGAGTCAGATTCAGAGTCAGACCAGGACGTGGTCTCCATCCATCAGGCTCTCTTCTCCATATTGGATCTGAACCAGTAACATGAGGACATGTCAGAGTGACACTGGTCCCTTCTCTCGCATGTTGGATGAAGGTTCCTGGACACAAAAAACACACAGTGAGTAAAAAGCAGACATTTTTAGAGTCATGTCTAAAATGAAACAACCATCATTCACTGAACACAAACATAAAGCAAATGGTCTGTCTGTGTTGTTGTTTTTCATGAGCTGAAATCAGGGAAGGAAAACCTTTAGTGTGTCCACAACAGACCCATTCTTAAATCTGTGTTCCAGAGCTCTTCTGTTTGACTGAGATATTCATCCACCTGTGGGGTTTGTCCAATCAGGATGCAGATCAGACAGCGTCATTATTGCACAGGTGAGTCTCAACTAAAGGACAATGGAATGTCTGATGAAGGTATTTTGTGATTAAAATTTTCTGAAATTGAAGAAAATGTCACTCTACTCGGATAACATGTGGTCCCTCCCTAAAAAGAGTAAAAGTTACTCTTTGGGTAGAGCTCTCCAAACTCAATATTGACCCTTTGCCCGTTATGTCACACTCTGTTTGCACTGCAAACGAGTGCCATGACGGGTGGCAGAAGTGCCAGACTGCACACTGGACGGCAAACCGGCTAATACTGAATTTGATCTGAACGTTCTCGTTTTTGTTCGTTTTTTAACCCTACTTTATCAAATCAAAGTTTATTTATATAGCGCCAAATCATAAGAAAAGTTTTCTCATGACTCTTTACATATAGAGTTGGTCAAAACCAGACTCTACAGACTTTACCAGACTTTACACGTACAGTGTTCACACACAACAGTTCCATCCTTCTTCACAGACATCCATGGTTTCAGCTGGGTTCCAGACAGAGCCTGGATATGATGGACCTGATATTACAGATAGAACAGGCTCTGTTTGTGTCCATGGCATATTAGCTCCACCAAATGGTAGCTAGATGACTAGACAGGATTAACTACTATGATCCAATCTGTTCCAGTGGCTGTCCTGAGTAGCCTACACTATTAGCTCTGTTGTTGTAGTGTCAGCCTTTGTACCAGCTGCACTATGTTCTATGTTCTACTGTTATTGTTACTATGCTGTTCCATATGTTCTAGTGGTGGAACTGTACATATGACTGTGTGTAGATAGTAGAAAGGCAGACACTACAACAGCAGAGCTAATACTGTAGGATGCTGATGACACACACTAACATTATTACACAGTGTTAGTTCATTAGAGCTGCTTTTGGTTCCAGTCTGTTTGAGTTTGGATGGCATGCTGGGAAACATGTTAAAAACATACACAGCTAGCTAGCTAACGTTAGATGTATCTTTCCTTTACCATTATGAGATCCATTCCTCTGCCATGAGCGCAGTACTGTGACTGGGTAATCTAACCTGAGACTAAGAACTGGTGTCATCCAGACTTTAGTCTGCTTTAGATCACACCTGTGTATGAGGACACTCCATTTAGAACAGAATGGAACACATCGTGTGCATTAAACTCCAGTAGACTGGAGGATTTTGCTCGATCTGTAAACACATCAGGAGGGAGAAGGTATGGGTTGGTAGCTAGCCCTGCTATCACTGGCTTCTCCAAATAGCGTTCTTTGTGCCGTCAGAGCTGGTAGCCATAATCCGTCGCTCATTCGTTTGTTTGTTGTGTTGCTTTTGCCGTCCACCATGGCACTGCACCCCTCGTCATGTGACAACTGTGAGGGTGGTGCAAAGGGTCAATACAGAAAAAATGTGCTCTTTTTGAGGAAAATACTTTTGACTGTGGAGAAGATGCTCCATAATTTTTCCTGTGTGCATTTGTTTCTCTCGTCCACACATAAACAGTGTTGTAGTTGCAAAAGAACCAACATTTTTATGAACTCTATCCAAACTGTATGTGGTTTGTGTGTATCTGTGTGTTCAGATTGTTAAAAATACCTGATTACAGTAACACCTGTAGTAATGTGGACATGGCATAAAAATGTGCAGTAGAACGACACTATATTTTCATTCAAAATAAAATGTTACATTAAGGCCAAAAATCTTAAAATATCCTAAAAATATGACCTAAATGAGTACATTTACACGTTAAAATGATAGTTATATGTACAATAATGTAATGAATAAAGTTAAAATCATTGAAATCAACACAAATGTGAGTGTAAATCTAAATGTAATGATCATTGTATTGAATGAATGAATAAATGAAATGAATGAATCAGTCTGACCTGTTGGGATCACCGTCAGCTCCACTGACCAATGGCTGTTACAGATGTATTTTCCACTGTCTGATAAATAAACTCTGTTAATGTGCAGTGAATTATATCCCACTGAACTAAATCGTTCCTCTGGGTCATTTCCTCTTCGTTCTTCGTCACCAATGACTGAAAATAGAAAATCGAACCGCCCATCAACCTGTTTATCCCAGGTCATTCTGTTGTCCATGATGTTAGAACAAGGTAAAGACACTGAGTTCATCTCCATTACAGCCATAGGAACCATCTCTGGAAAAAGAAACAGAAGTTTACTGTTAAACCTTTGTCAGAGTTCACTGTCATTACTCAAATACCACAACAATAATTCATTTCATTTAAGTAGATATTATGATTCTATTGGGACAGTTGTCACTATTTTACTTCATTACAGGAGATATATGTTGTATTTTTACTTTAAAATACTTGTAAATGAAAACTATCAGTGTGATTGTTTGGAATAAAGATTTATGATGTTATTTTAAATATATCGGTGTGAACGTCAAAAAGAACATTCTAAAACCCTCCAAGAGGCAACTAAAACTAAAATTAAGATCCTAACAAGAGAATTAGATGAATTAAACATGCAGGATATACAAAAGAAACTTCTCTGTACGAAACAGAAATACTACGAAGCAGGCGGGAAATCTCTGAAACTCCCAGCAATCAAACTACGAAAGCAACAAGCAGATACAGGGGTTGGACAAAATAATGGAAACACCTTCACCTCAAGATGATAATGCCCCAATCCATACAGCTAGAATTGTTAAAGAATGGCATGAGGAACATTCTAATGAAGTTAAGCATCTCGTATGGCCGGCACAGTCCCCAGACCTCAACATTATTGAGCATTTATGGTCAGTTTTAGAGATTCAAGTAAGACGTCGATTTCCACCGCCATCGTCTCTAAAAGAGTTGGAGGGTATTCTAACTGAAGAATGGCTGAAAATTTCTTTGGAAATAATTCATAAGTTGTATGAATCAATACCTCGGAGAATTGAGGCTGTAATTGCCGCAAAAGGCGGACCTACACCATATTAAATTATATTTTGTTGATTTTTTAAGGTGTTTCCATTATTTTGTCCAACCCCTGTAGATCTATTCACAAAATACAGAACCCACTTAAAAACAGTATGGAATCAGAAATGGGAATTATCCATAAATGTTTTCAAAATTTTTATCAAACCCTATACTCTCAACCCAAATTGAGAAATGTGCATCAGATAGACACCTTCCTTTCTCGCCTTTCTCTCCCTACAGTTTCTAATGAGCAAAACAAACAGTTAATATCAGCGATAACAGAAGAAGAATTAAGATTTGCTATAAGAAAGCTAAAAGGAGGTAAATCCCTGGGAACGGACGGCTTTCCCTCTGAGTGGTATAAAGAATTGCAAGTGGACATACATTATTAAGAGCGTTTAATGACGTATTGGAAAAGAAATCAATCCCCCCTCATGGAGGGAGGCTATCATTTCAGTAATTCCTAAAGAAGGGAAGGATAAGTTAAATTGTGGAAATTATCATCCAGTGAGTGTTCTAAATATTGATTATAAACTATTGACAGCCATAATTTCACAGAGACTTGAAAAAATTCTTCCAGAGATAATACATATGGACCAAACAGGATTCATTAAACAGAGACAGACTCAGGACAACATTAGAAAAACACTGCATATTCTGAATCATGTAGTGCAACAGAAAATAGAGACCCTTGTATTGAGTTTAGATGTAGAGAAGGCGTTTGACTCGGTCAGGTGGTCTGTTTTATTTAAAGTAATGTCTAAATTTGGATTTCATCAGACACTAATTGATGTAATTGCAGCACTGTACAAGAAACCTTCAGCAAGGATAAAGATCATCGGAGACTTATCTGATTCATTTATTTTGGAAAGAGGTACAAGACAGGGGTGTTGTGTCTCGCCACTCCTCTTCGCCCTTTTTATAGAGCCGTTAAGTCGATGGATGAGACAGAGTCCTGACATTACAGGAGTTCAGATGGCATCTGGTGAACAAAAACTGTCCTTATTTGCGGATGATTTGTTGCTAACCTTACCTAACCCAACACAAACCTTAACAAAATTAATGAAAATGATCGAGGAATATGGTTCAATGTCAGGTTACAAGATTAATATTAACAAAACCCAGGTCTAAACATTAAACTACAGCCCACCGAACGAAATCAGGAATTTGTACAGATGGAACTGGGAAGCAGAATATGTAAAATACTTAGGTGTCATACTAACCAAAGAGTTTTCCAGGACTTTTGAAGCAAACTATGGCCCCCTAACAACAAAGCTAAAGGCAAATGTACAAAGGTGGAATGTGATCCCCTATTTACATTTATATTCCAGAATAGAGTCAGTCAGAATGAACTTTCTTCCACGCCTGTTGTATTTATTTCAGTTTCTACCAATCCTAATACCAGATAGGCAGTTTGTAGAGTGGGACAGATTAATATTGCAATATATTTGGCAAGGGAAAAAGGCCAGAGTAAGCTACAAAGTCCTGCAGTTGAAAAAGGAAAAAGGTGTTGTAGGTCTTCCCAATCTAAAGGAATATTATCTAGCAGCACAGCTAAGACCTTTAATTTGTTTATGTGCTCCGTTATACAAAGCAGGTTGGAAGAACATAGAAGGTACACTAGTGGAAGGAATACCTATAATATCTGTGTTTATGGATAAAGAATTACAAAATGACTTAAAGGTACCAGGTGATTCAATGTTACACACAATGCTGGATTCCTGGAAAAAGATGATTAAAATCTGTCAAATAGATAACCAGATCAAAATACTTACTTTGACTCAGCATTTAAACCAAACAAGAGTGATGGGAGATTTAAAAGGTGGATCAGGAAAGGACTGACCACAGATGACTCATTCATGCACACAGGGGTGTTCCAGAGTTTTGAAGAACTTCAGAGGTCTCATGGGTTGGAAAAGGAAGACTTCTACAGGTATCTGCAGGTTAGATCTTATTTTCACCAGAATCTACGAGATACCTGGGAATCAGCTGGTCTTAATTTCTTTAATATGTTTTTATCCTTGTTGAAATCTGATTCATGCACCCAAGTTGTTTCCAGGTGATATAATGGTATTCTGCTGTCTAAAAAGGGTGATACAGACCACATTAGAAATAAGTGGGAGAAAGAAGGAAAGCTAGTTCTATCAGCTGAAAGATGGGAAGAGATCCTCAAACAACAATGGATGACCTCAAGCTCCAACAATTGGAGGGAATTGTGTTGGAAAAGTATTGTTAGATTTTTTGTAACTCCAGCCCAGAAAAAACATGGGGGCAGTGGAGACACCTGTTGGAGACTCTGTGGGACAAAGAACAACAATCACTATCATATTTTTTGGAGTTGTCCAGTGCTCAAACCATTTTGGGATCAGTTATATGAAGATTTAAATCACATTTTTACTGAAAAAATTCCTTGTAAATGTGAAGCCCTATATTTAGGAGATATTTCATGTGAGACCTGGACTCTGAAAGATAAAAAAACTATTAATGCTTTTGGCAGCGAGTAAAAAGACTATCAGTAGAAAATGGTTAAAGCCTGAAGCTCCCACAACAGAAGAATGGATCGACATCGTGCAGGACATTTACATTCTGGAGAAGTTGACATTTTGTTTTAAGGGTCAAAAGGAATCTTTTTTCACAATTTGGTCAAAATGGACAAACTATGTTAAATTTGTAATGGATGTGAAATGAATGCATTGGTGATGTGAATACTTTTACATGTGAAACATTTCAGTTTAGAGTGATGTAAACATACACACCTTATAGAGTCTTGTCTTTTAGATGAAGTATTGGAGTAAGCCCACTCTTTCAGCCCACTTTTCTTTCTTTATTTATTTTACACGTTCTTTATACGACAAAAAATCTTGGATAAGCATTTTTTCATTTGAAGTGTAGAAATTGAACTGTGCTCATAATAGAAGTTTTGTAACTTGTGCTTTTCCAAATAAACAAAGAATTAAAACAAACAAAAAAAGATGTCGGTGTTTTGTCTTAACTGATATGAACTGATTTTATTCACAGCCATGAGTCTGCATGTCACAGAACGAAGATGAGAACTGGATAGAAACAACTGTCAGAGCCAAAGAAAAGAAGGGATAAAAACAGAAGCTGTTGTTTGAAGGTTCAATGTCAGCGTTTCTTCTACATGGGTGAGTTTGATTCTGAGGCTTATGAGGATATAAAGTTATTATGGGATGTTCTTATCGTTGCTCAGTTACTGTTTGTTGATCCACAGTTCAGACTAAACTGTGACAGTTCTGAACTTGTTTGTTCAATTTCAAACAGATCTTATGTTCAGTTACTGACAACACAAACCGAACAGAAAACAGAAGTGATTAATGGTTTTACTGTGACTGTTTTCAGTCTAACAACAGAGCTAACCTAACAGAGCTAAGCTAACAGAGCTAAGCTAACAGAGCTAAGCTAACAGAGCTATAACGTCAACTATCAGCTGAAGCAGCATGGTTAAAAAAAAATATGCAGCATCAAGTCACATCTAAGGATTAATATCATTAGTTAAAAGTAACCTTTATCACATGAATTAATCAATTAACCACATTAATTAATTACATTTAATCCTATGTCAGTTAAATGTGATTCCATTCATCAGTGTCTGTATTTACACTGTAATTCATCCCATTACTGTAACTGTACTGTTGTGGATAAACCTGATCTGAACCAACAGGTTTGAGTGGAAATCAATGAAGAATTGGTATTAGAGCGGAATTAACAGGGTTTTTTTTAAACAAAATGTTTATTTTTGCATATTATCGCCATAAAGTGAGTAAAAACTAGTACTATAACGTATTTAATTTTTATTTAGCCTTTATGTAACCAGGAAAAAAGCTCATTGAGCCTAAAAATCTCTTTTTCAAGAGTGTCCTGGCTGAGACAGCAGCAGCAGAAGATAGAATATGTTAAAATGTGAGAAAACATCAGATTATCAGCATTAAAAATGTTTTATTTCATAGTTTTCACACAGTTTTCAACATGTTCTAATATTTCTTTGTTGAACCAATAGTTAAACTCATGGTGTCCAGCTGAGTGGACATTTATTGAACTTCATTAAAAACAGGTTCATAAAACAATAAAAAAAAAAAATTTCAGGCCTAAAGAGGAATAAAAACACTGATTGTCTTTAATGCATAAATGCATTAAAGAAATTTTGAGGGGTTTTCTGTCGTCCCGTACTGAACCGAAAAAACTGAACCGTGGCTTTCAAAACCGAAAATGTACTGAACCGAAAATTTTGTGTACTGTTACAGGCCTTATATGTATGTGTATATATACATATACATATATATATATATATATATATATATATATATATATATCTCACTCACTCTGACAGACACAGACATGTGGGGGAGGGGTGATTTGGACTCGGGGGGCCCCTTCAGACAGTTTGAGACAGCCAGTTGTTACTGCAACTTCTCACTGCCGCTGTGTTGTGAACTTATTGTTTAGACTGTTTATGTCAAATCTGTTGGTCCTCTGGGGCCCCTGCTGACTTGGGGGCCTCAAGCACCTGCCTGCCTTGCCTAATGGTAAGCTGCACCTCTGTGTGTAAACTGCAGATGGAGTTTGTCACATTTCACTTACTTTCTTCATCCTTTGTGTGTTTTGTTGTGGTCGTACCGGTGTTTTCCACTGGTGATGGTTTGGTCTGGACAGCGTCTGCAGAACAACAAAAGCAGGAAATCTTCAAACCACTGGAACCACGTAGATGCTGAACCTGCTCTGGGTTCTGTTTCTCATGGTAAAGCTTCAACCACATGAGTTTCAGTTGAACCCAGAATTAGACCTGTGTGAACCTACCTGTGTCTAATGCTGTTGGTGCACTTGTCATTGGTTTGAATGTAGGTGTTTTGGTCATTTGAGTCTCTTTGCCTCCAGTGAAGAAGAAAAAACTCTGCATTAAAGGAGCTGTATGAAAGAATTCAGTTCCCAGTAATCCTAAAATGGCCCTGAATGTCACCAGACATGAAGGAATCCTGTTCATTTCAAATACTGATCTCACTGATAGTAGTAGTCCAGACAGAATATTTGCATTTGAAAAGCTAAGTATCAACCCCTAAATAATGGTTATGTTGTCATTTTGTGTTTTGGTCTGATGCACCGCCCATCACCTACACTATATTTCCAAAAGTCTTGTCTCCCCCATCCAAATACTCAGACTCAGCTGTTCCAGTCCCTTCCATGTCCACAGGTGGATTAAATCCAGCCCTAGGCATGCAGACTGCTTTTACAAACATTTGGGACAGAATGGGTCTCTCTCAGGAGCTCAGTGAATTCCAGCGTGGAACTGTGATAGGATGCCACCTGTGCATCAAATCCAGTGGTGAAATTTCCTGGCTCCTAAATATTCCACAGTCAGCTGTCAGCTGGATTAGAAGAAAGTGGAAGTGTTTGGGAACAACAGCAACTCAGCCACGCAGTGGTAGGCCACGGAAACTGACGGAGCGGGGTCAGCGGATGCTGAGGCGCAGAGTGTGAAGAGGTGGACAACTGTCTGCAGAGTCAATGGTACAGACCTCCAAACTTCATGTGACCTTCAGATTAGCTCCAGAACAGTGCGCACACAGCTTCATGGAATGGGTTTCCGTGGCCGAGCGGACGCATCCGAGCCATACATCACCAAGTGCAATGCACAGCAGTGGATGCAGTGGTGTAAAGCACGCCGCCACTGGACTGTAGAGCAGGGGAGGAGCCTTCTCTGGACTGACCAATCACACTTCTCCATCTGGCGATCTGATGGACGGGTCTGGGTTTGGCGGTCTCCAGGAGAACGATACTTGTGGGAGCGCATTGTGCCGAGTGTAAAGTTTGGTGGAGGGGGGGTTATGGTGTGGGGTTGTTTTTCAGGAGCTGGGCTGGGCCCCTTAGTTCCAGTGAAAGGAACTGGGAATGCTTCAGCAGAACAAGACATTTGGGACAATTCCATGCTCCAACTTTGTGGGAACAGTTTGGAGCCGGCCCCTTCCTCTTCCAACATGACTGTGCACCAGTGCACAAAGCAAGGTCCATTTGGACATGGAGGACAGAGTCTGGTGTGGATGAACTGGACTGGCCTGCACACAGTCCTGACCTCAACCCCATAGAACACCTTTGGATGAATTAGAGCGCAGACTGAGAGCCAGGCCTTCTGTCCAACATCAGTGTGGGACCTCACAAATGGCTGTGGTGTCTTCTCCTGGTCCGGGTGGTGGGACTGGGCCCAGTATAAATACTGGTGTAGGACTCGTCTCTGGCCATGGTAGCTCCTTGTAGTAGACGCTCATGCTGGATCTGGCCTCCCCTAGTCTGGGGGGAGGCGGAGGGGATACCACACTCTACAGTATTTTGAATGTGATTGCAGTTCCAGTTTTAGACACAATCCTACATATGACTCTTTTAATGTGCATCAGATGCATTTTTACTGTTGTGAATAATTTAGTGTTCACTCATTAATAAGGATTCATTTCAATGCAGTCACTATTCCTCTGTACTCTGGAATACTTACAGAGATGCTTTACACATTTAGTGTATTTTAAGTGTTTTTTGTTACCATTTTTTCCTTATATCGAACATAATTTACACTATTTCCGCTCATCCGTCCTTAAATCCAGAGTAATGACATAAATCACACATATTATCACAGGTTTGATGTGAACTCATCGCTGAACATTTACTGTCACATTCATGTCTTTTTGTTCATCATATCTGAGCTGTTGACGTCTATGATTCATCACCTTTACCTTTTTTCTCTGGTTTCGTGCCCTTTTTGCTGTTGTTTGTCTTGGATGTAGTTTTCTTCTGTGTTGTTGCTGTTGTTGTTGCAGACGTACTTGTCGTTTTTGTGTCTGTTGTTGTGGGCGGTGCTTCATCATCACCTGTGTGAGGCAGATGATGAATATAAAGCACACACAGTCAAACTGTTTCACTGTGTGTGTTATTGTTTCTTACCTGTGGTCACATTCAGATACACAGCAGGTTTTCCATCACAGCTGAACAGTCCAGAATCAGACAGTCTAAGGTCTGTCAGAGTCAGAGTCAGACCAGGATGTAGTCTCCATCCATCAGACTGTCTTCTCCATATTGGATCATCTGAACCAGTAACATGAGGACATGTCAGAGTGACACTGGTCCCTTCTCTAGCATGTTGGATGAAGGTTCCTGGACACAAAAAACACACAGTGAGTAAAAAGCAGACATTTTTAGAGTCATGTCTAAAATGAAACAACCATCATTCACTGAACACAAACATAAAGCAAATGGTCTGTCTGTGTTGTTGTTTTTCATGAGCTGAAATCAGGGAAGGAAAACCTTTAGTGTGTCCACAACAGACCCATTCTTAAATCTGTGTTCCAGAGCTCTTCTGTTTGACTGAGATATTCATCCACCTGTGGGGTTTGTCCAATCAGGATGCAGATCAGACAGCGTCATTATTGCACAGGTGAGTCTCAACTAAAGGACAATGGAATGTCTGATGCAGGTATTTTGTGAAACAGATATTTTTTCTGCACAGGAAATTTGCCTGAGTAAAATTTACTGAAATTGAAGAAAATTTTATTCTGCTCAGATAACATTTGGTCCCTCTCTAAAAAGAGTAAAAGTTACTCTTTGGGTAGAGCTCTCCAAACTCAATATAGAGAAAAAATGTGCTCTTTTTGAGGAAAATACTTTTGACTGTGGAGAAGATGCTCAGTAATTTTTCCTGTGTGCATTTATTTCTCTCGTCCACACATAAACAGTGTTTTAGTTGCAAAAAACTGACATTTTTATGAACTCTATCCAAACTGTATGTGGTTTGTGTGTATCTGTGTGTTCAGATTAAAGTTAAAAATACCTGATTACAGTAATACCTGTAGTAATGTGGACATGGCATAAAATGTGCAGTAGTACAACACAATATATATTCATCCAAAAGAAAATGTAACATAAAGACCAAAAGTCTTAAAATTACAGATTACAGATTTCTTTTTGTCATTTGACAGCACAGTGTACATACAGCACAGAGTACGTCAAACGAGATTTCGATCGATGATTAGGGACATCGGGCCGCTGCAGCTGGTGCGCTGCCGCTGAACCCTTTTCTTTGAAATTTGCAGTGAAGAACACAAGATAATGCAAAGTACAAATATAAGACATCATACAGTTTTCACACAGTAAACGTGGACACATGCTGGAGTTTTCTCATGGATTTGAAAGGAATTTTGGGGACAGGGTGAATGTTAAAGGCACACAGCAGACGTGACATTGGGGTTTGGGGCGAGGAAAATCCATGTATGTGCTATGTAAGTGTGGAATGTGTGTGCAAGATAAAGAGACTCCAGTGGGTCATATCTTAAGAATAGGACTTAAATGAGTGATTTTACACATAAAAATGATAGTTATATGTACAAAAATGTAATAAATAAAGATAAAATCATTGAAATCAACACAAATGTGTGTGTAAATCTAAATGTACCATAATGATTATTGTATGGAATGAATGAAATGAATGAATCAGTCTGACCTGTTGGGATCACCGTCAGCTCCACTGACCAATGGTTGTTACACAGGTATTTTCCACTGTCTGATAAATAAACTCTGTTAATGTGCAGTGAATTATATCCCACTGAACTAAATCGTTCCTCTGGGTCATTTTCTCTTCGTTCTTCGTCACCAGTGACTGAAAATAGAAAATCCAACCGCCCATCAACCAGTTTAGTCCAGGTCATACTGTTGTCCATGATGTTAGAACAAGGTAAAGACACTGAGCTCGTTTCCATTACAGCCATATGAACCTCCTCTGAAAAAAGAAACAGAACATTTGAACGTGGTTTATTAACAGAGTTCACTGTCATTACTCAAATACCACAACAATAATTAGTTTCATATAAGTAGATACTGTGATTCTATTGGGACAGTTGTCATTGTTGTACTTCATTACAGGAGATATATGTTGTATTTTTACTTTAAAATCCTCATAAATGAAAACTATCAGTGTGAGTGTTTGGAATAAAGAGTTCTGATGTTATTTTAAAGATGTCGGTGTGTTGTATTAACTGATATGAACTGATTTTATTCACAGCCATGAGTCTGCATGTCACAGAACGAAGATGAGAACTGGATAGAAACAACTGTCAGAGCCAAAGAAAAGAAGTGATAAAAACAGAAGCTGTTGTTTGAAGGTTAAATGTCAGCGTTTCTTCTACATGGGTGAGTTTGATTCTGAGGCTTATGAGGATATAAAGTTATTATGGGATGTTCTTACGTTGCTCAGTTGCTGTTTGTTGATCCACAGTTCAGACTAAACTGTGACAGTTCTGAACTTGTTTGTTCAATTTCAAACAGATCTTATGTTCAGTTACTGACAACACAAACCGAACAGAAAACAGAAGTGATTAATGGTTTTACTGTGACTGTTTTCAGTCTAAAAACAGAGCTAAGCTAACAGAGCTAAGCTAACAGAGCTAAGCTAACAGAGCTATAACGTCAACTATCAGCTGATGCAGCGCGATAAAAAAAATATGCAGCATCAAGTCACATCTAAGGATTAATATCATTAGTTAAAAGTAATCTTTACCACATTAATTAATCAATCAACCACATTAATTAATTACATTTAATCCTATGTCAGTTAAATGTGACTCCATTCATCAGTGTCTGTATTTACACTGTAATTCATCCCATTACTGTAACTGTACTGTTGTGGATAAACCTGATCTGAACCAACAGGTTTGAGTGGAAATCAATGAAGAATTGGTATTATAGTGGAATTAACAGGGTTTTTTTTTTTAAACAAAATGTTTATTTTTGGGTTTTTTTGCATTTTACCTCCATAAAGACTAAAAGCTAGTATTAGAACATATTTAATTTTTATTTAACCTTTATTTAACCAGGAAAAAAGCTCATTGAGACTAAAAATCTCTTTTTCAAGAGTGTCCTGGCTGAGACAGCAGCAGCAGAAGATAGAATATGTTAAAATGTGAGAAAACATCAAATTATCAGCATTAAAAATGTTTTATTTCATAGTTTTCACACAGTTTTCAACATTTTCTAATTTTTATTTGTTAAACCAATAGTTAAACTCATGGTGTCCAGCTGAGTGGACATTTATGGAACTCCATGAAAAACAGGCTCATAAAACAATTAAAATGTTGGGGGGTTTTTTACACCTAAAGAGGAAAAAAAAAAAATCTGGACTACGGTTCTCATAATTCAAACATGAAAGGGTTAAAAAGCATTATTGAATGAAGAACAGAACCACAAAACAGATGAATTTACCAAAGTTGTGAGATTTCAAATCCAGGTTAAAGGTGTCCAACAGTAGTTTGGACATACGTGGAGTTCAGAGGACGACGGAGCGCTGCTGTTCTTACCTGCACAGACTCTGCAGCTCAGGATGAAGGCTGACAGACACATGTAGACGTTCATCCTCATCATCACAGACTGAAACCACTGAACGTTCACGCAGACGCTTTGACTCTGAACTAGAACAGGAACTGGTCTGAATGTAAACCTGTTCCTCTAAAACCAAAAGCACCGCCCTGAGCTCATCACTGTCTCAAATGTCCTGTTTATGGACAGTTTTTTCTGTTGATTTCCTCTTTTTTTCTTAGAAAGTACTTCATGTGTCATGTTTTACTGCTCATTAGTCATTATATCAGAGCGTGGGATAAATGAGCACTATTTGTGTTGGATTCTGTGTTTAACTTTAGTGTGAGAAGAGGAAGTGTTCTGTGGTTCCTGATGATGGACAGTAACAGATACAAGAGTAAAGTCAGAATGAGTTCAGTAAGAGGATGGAACTTGTACAAATAAGACAGAAGATCGAGAATAAAAACACAGAATAATGTTGGAATCAAACCAGACTAAGATGAAAAACCCACAACATATGAACGTTTCCTCTCAGTTTTACCCATACAGACCCAGAGCTGCTTAGAACTCAGTTCCCAAATGATGTTTTCTCTATATTTAACTTTTCTTCAGTGATTTATCATCTTTTATTCTAATATTACTGTTAGTCCAGTTGGAAACATTCACCGTCGTTTTCACTTTGACAGAATCTGCCACTGGTTTGGTTTTAGTTTTAAGTTTGTCTTTATTTTTTTATCTGTGTTTTTGTCCTTGGAACTGGTTTCCAAAGGTTTCAGGAGCCGGGACTGGTCCACCAAGGCCCCTGTTAGGCACTAAAACTGGTTCAGAACCTTTAAACAGTTGGTTCTTCCTCATGAATCGTGACATCATCAGTGGGTGTGTCTTATTCTAGGTTCTGAAGAGAAGCAGGAAGTAGCAGTTTAGTGTTTACTTACACCTGAGTAATTGGATTAAATTAGATTAGAATCGACAAAATTACATTAGAGAAGATTAGACCACATTAGATTACACTATATTAGATTAGATTACAGTGTTTCCTGTGGAACTGATCTGTTGGTGTGGGGGTGGGGTGCATATGTAACCCCTTGAAAATGTAAATGGGTTTACTAAGTGTAATTTAGTTCTAACATGTTCATTTATGTGTGAATTCATGATGTGCAGGTGTAATTGCTTTGTGTGGCCACAGGGGGGCATCTCATGCATACTTAGTGGGAAAAAAATACTCCGGAAGTACGGCATTGCATGTTGGGAAGAAGACACGCTAAGCTAGGTCAAATCCAGAAGCTACCACGAGATACTTACGAGGAAGATAAAAAAGTTTATGAGAGACTGTTTTATATTCATAGTTACAAGTCTGTATTTTAAGTTTCACAAGGAGGCGCCTGCAATCCGGCGACTGGGGTGATTGTTTTGTTTAGTTTTTTTCCAACCGAAGACTCCGGTGAGTGAAATGTTAATAATGTTGTGCTATGGTTGATTATGTTAAGCTGCTAACATGCTAATAGGCCCGTACCCTTTCAGTTGTTATAAATGTGAAATATCGAACATTCTTTCATAAAAAACCAATCGGAGTCGATAGTAAATGTTACAAGGATGTTATCTGTCAAATTATTGAGTTGAGTTGGAAATTAATTTGTTTTATATGATCGATAGTGATTTCCACTGCGTCAAATTGGACGCCATGTTCAATGTTGTAGAAGTGAAAAGCGTGCGCTGAAGCTCACGGGCACGTTCAGTTTGGATATAATTGTGTTGGATTCATTTTGAGACTGTTGTAGTTGTATTTATAAGTGTATCTAAGAGTCATGATTGATTATTGAGAGAAAAGAAATGTTTTGTGTTACATGATTTAGATGATGCTGTTAAACCAAAAGAGACACAAACTAATGGTGACTTGAGATATTTTATTTTTATTTGTCTCATGGTACAGTTGCTTATTTCTTTGTGGTCAGTATTATCAGTTACATTTGAGTTAAAGAGAGAAAGATGCATAATTCTGTACAGAAAGTGATGACTGCTAGTTAACTTTGTGTTCTACTATGCAGATTGTGTTTTTCTTATGCTGAGTTTTTGGATCTACATGGAGCCGAAAGCCAGGTTTTCTTTGTCTGAGACGACATGGGATTGGTGAGGATGCTGGATCCTTCATCTTCATCGTCTTCATGAAGAGTCACACCTGGAGAAAACAACCTGACAGCACACAGTAACCACACATACACACACTACCCGGGTAGAACTAACACACAATATACTTGAACTGACACAAATTCAAACTAAACTTTGGACTGGACTTTGGACTTTGATATTGGCAGCAATAGCTGTCGGGGGACACTTTAATTGTTGTTGTTTTTTTATACTGGGATTTTTGGATTCTGAGTCGATTCTGGATTTATTGTTGTAATAAATACAATGTTGTTCACTGTAAACTAACCATCCCTCACTCCTTGAGTCGAACCAGTGTGAATTACTAATATAGGTGTCATTACCGTGTTACACATACATTTCGGTCGGTAACTGTGCGTGTGTCGGTTTCTGTCCTACTTATACTATGGGGGTATGGGGCGGTGCAGTCCGTGCCCCCCCACACACACACACACCGCAGAAGTGAAAATGAAACTTTACTCTCATTTATCTTTTCTCTTCCTCCTGAAGCTTCGTAAACTTTCATTTGAGGGGGCAGAACGTTTGTCCTGGACTATTATTATATGATATGTAAAATAAGTCTAATGTGACGGTGATGATTATTTTTGTATAAAATGTTTGGTGTGGCGGCATGGATGCGCCACGGCAAAACCTTACCAGCGGAAACGCTGGATTAGATGCATAATATTCCCACCTGGATACTGGAATATTAATTGAAGGCACAAAAATATATTTCTCCAATTTAATAAAAAGCATAAACTGTGTCAAACAAATGGATTTCGTATCACAGATGAAAATTGAACAACACACATAATAAACCTGAAGGAAGACAGTAATATTTCCTGTACATGCTCCAAAAAGGTTTAAAAACATTCTTTTCTATTTACAGACTCTGTGATGTTCGATCAGGAAAAACGTCTTCAATGGTTTTGTTTTACTTTAATTCAGATTTCTACACTTTGACTTTTTACAGAAACACCAGGTTGTGATAAAAACCACATCATCCATGAAGTCATTTTTGTTTCAAAGCTGCTGCGGTGAAGTTTTACTGCAGAGAAAAAACACTAAATATTTTCAGTCACTGTAGCGTTTGTACACCACCTGTAGTTGGAGTAGATGACCAGTCCTCCTCTGCTTTTTCCTGAGTCGCTCGTCCGGTCGGCTCGGTGTGCTGTGCCGCTAGCATAATGGCTTCATCAGTCACTTCCAGGTGAAGCCAGGTCTCCGTTACGATCATGATGCAGCTATCCCGCACAGTTTTCTGTGTCTCTGTGGTGACCGATAGCTCATCAGTTTTGTTATTCAATGACCTGGCATTGGTGAGGAAGATGCTGGGTAACGCTGGTCTGTACGGGTCCTTTCGTAGCCGGGCATGTACACCGGCTCGGCATCCCCGTTTCCTGCGCCGCCGCCTCCTTTGTTTTGCCACAGGTACGGTCGTCCACGGACTGTTTTCTGGTCGTGCAATCTCGGGTGGAATGTTATGGTTGAAACTCCGATTGGAGTCTGATTCACCATAGCGCATTCCAGTCCCGAGTAATTCCTCCCTACTGTACTTCTCAGTACTCATGGAAGAACATGCTGCCAGAGTAGAAAAGAGCAAAAACACGCAAAACCACTGGGAGAGTTGTCTGACTGCTGCACTCCTGCGCGCCGCCAAGTAACGAGCTGATAAAGACCGCAATGAATCTATAGAAACGTGAAAGTAAGTTTCATATGACGTGAGAGGAAAAGATGACAAAACTCAGACGGCGTCGGTCATGTTTTCACTGTTATGATGATCAGCGATGTCGTCATACATGGAATCATTTTCAGCAGCGTCACCTTTAACAAAGTTTATTTTACAAAAGAGGTACAAATAATTAAACATAAAAAGGAAAAATCACATATACAGAGACAAAATGATTAGAAATAAGTCATACAAACAAAACATAGCATGAAATATGAGTTATATGAAAAAAATAAGTATGAGTTAATATTTACCTGTAATATCAACCATGTCATACTCTGTTGTTTCTTCTCTGGATCTTTTTACACCTAAACATAAAGAAAAAAAGTGATTTAGTAATAGTTAGTTACATACTTTCTTATATTTTACAATCTTACAATATTTATTTTCTTATTTTACAGGAAAAATGGACAAAAATGAACCAAATAATTAACAAAATGGAGAAAAAAGAACAGAAATGAACAAAATAATCAAGGAAATTACCAAAAATGAAGAAATAATCGACAACATAGACAAAGATGAACTAAATAGTAAATAAAATGAACAGAATATTCAACACAAAGGACAAAGATGAGGAAACTAATCCAAAACACTGACAAAAATGAGCAAAATGATCAACAAAATGAACAAACGTAAAGAAAATAGTCAAACTGGACACAAATGGAAAAAAAAAAATGACACAATGTTATTTCTCAACTTTCTGTAAAATACAGAGTTCTGGAACTGTTCAGATCTTCAATGACGTCTTTTTTACCGTTTGTGTAAATGACGTTTGACTTTCAGATTTCATTTGAACAATAAGATGAACAGTAGACGGTGAACTCACTGAATTCAGATTTCAGATGTTCAAGTGAAAAACCAGACCCAGAACATCCTTTTACACACTGTCACTGTAACTGTTGTGGTTCTAAACCGGTCCATGTGCATTCAGATCAAACATGTGTCATATTTACCCCTTAAATCAGTCATGTCATATTCTGTTGTGACTCCTGTGGATCTTTTTACGCCTAAAAATAAAGAATAAAAGAGATTTAATGAGGTTAGTTTTTAACATTCATTATTATTTTACAGACAAACAAAACAAAGTCACATTTTCTCCTCCTCCTCTTCCTCCTCCTCCTCCTCCTCCTCCTCCTCCACACCAAAACCGGTCCACCATAGAGTCCGATCCCTCACTTTATATGAATTTGTGAAATTATTATAAAAATTCAACTGAATATATTAATGATCAGTCAAGGATGTGAAAATCATTTTAGTTCAGGTTCCACATTCAGACCAATATGAACTAAAGTGGATCAGACAAATAAAATTCTATAATAATAACCTCTAAATAATGACATAACAATTTAAAACTTTGTTTTAGTGTCAGATAAGTAAAATTTCATGAAAATGTTTACATTTACAAACTATCCTTTCACAAAAACAATAAAACACAAAATAACTTGAACAAATCTGAACAAACAAACGTCTGAAGACACCAGTTGGACAGGTTTAGAGGATGCTGCACCCTTGTGGTGTGAGTTGACAATTACACCAAAAAAAGCTGAATTATGTACTGAAAATTCCATTTTCCTCTTCCTTTAATAAAACATTTACAGAAAACATAACAGAATAGAATATCCAAAACAGTCTAAATTAAGCGAAGTTTAGTTTAGTTTTTGTTTATTGTCAGTTGACTTTTGTAAAACTGGACATATTTTATTCCTGTACTGAGAGGATGTGCACAGTCAAACTGTGTCCTAATAAAAAACAAACAAACAAACATAATATAAAAGATGGCATCAACATTTTTATAAAAAGTTGTAAAAAAAATGTAATTCTGTCTAAGAAAATTCTTTCACTTTTTCTTACATTAACTTTTCCTTTGTACAAAGTTGTAGATTTACTGAAACACAGTAGAATGTTATTGAGGAGATCATCTTTAACCCTTCGATGTCTGAGTGTCTGGACCCTCCACTCTAACATTAATGGGTCAACAAGACCTGGGTTCAAATCAAAGTGTTTTAATTACACTTTTGTCTGTTTGTCATGTTAAAAATAATAATTTGTATTATATTTTAGTCCAAGAATGAATGATTTCACAATTGAAATATTTTTTTTATTTTTTAACATTTTTAACAATTTCTTTTTTTTTTATATTTTGAAAATTTGGAAAGCAAAGCATATACAGTTTATAGTATTTAACAGCGATAGAACAGTGTCTACGTCCATTCAGTGAGTGAGTCATTTGTTTTTTCTGTTGAATGAATCAAAGGTTCAGATGTAATTCTATTATAAATGAATGTGGGTCATTTGGACCCAACTATGGAAGCTTTAGGGCAGTAAAACAAAAACTACAATGACATCAAATATATCACAAAGTAAGTTGAAAACTTAAATATCACGATGTTAAGAACACGTTTTATGATGAATACCTGGAATACAGGGTGGGGAAGCAAAATGTACAATATTTTGAGGCAGGGATTGAAAGACAGTGTATGACCAATTAGTTTATTGAAAGTCATGAGAATTTATTTGCCACAAGAAAATGTCCATAATAGAAAATGTTTTTATTCTATGTGTCCTCCTTCTTTCTCAATAACTGCCTTCACACGCTTCCTGAAACTTGCGCAAGTGTTCCTCAAATATTGGGGTGACAACTTCTCCCATTCTTCTTTAATAGTATCTTCCAGACTTTCTGGTAATAGTTTTGCTCATAGTCATTCTCTTCTTTCCATTATAAACAGTCTTTATGGACACTCCAACTATTTTAAAAATCTCCTTTGGTGTGACGAGTGCATTCAGCAAATCACACACTCTTTGACGTTTGCTTTCCTGATTACTCATATGGGCAAAAGTTTCTGAAAAGGTATGGATAATAGTGTTAGGTATGATTATGGCATCAATATATGTTTGGGTTCAAAACAACTGACGTAGTGCCTGCTGAGAAAAAACAACTAAATGTTCATTTATACATTTTGCTTCCCCACCCTGTACGAAACAATAAAAACTTTTCATTACAAAGACATGACAATAAAACAACCTGGTTGGGTCATTTGGACCCACTGATGCGTCTGAGGGTTAATGAGCCTTTGTTCTGCATCTAAAATATCATCACATATGAATTTGTATGAAATGTTAAATCAGCCTTTTTGTGTTTTGCAGCTGAGAATAAATCCTAAGTCATGTAACAGTTCATGATGTTTTGACATTTTCAGCTGAATTTCACTGTCGACTCACCTCGTTTTATAAACCAGAGTCTAAAACTGTAGTAAAGGACGAAGAAGACGAGGACGGACACCAACATGACTTTATAAACCAAACCGAAATGTGGTGGAAGATGTTCAGGAACATCTGGAAAACAAAGAACACTGTTTAGACTTTTATCAGTAGGATTAAACATGGAAACCTCTGTTCTAGACCATCATCATCATCATCACCATCATCTTTCCTGACTCATGTTATGGAATTTACACTGATCATCCATGACATCATGTCCAAATGTTTTCTTTTTTATGTGTTGACAATTTATTTTGTTGACTATCATGTTCTTTTTTCCTGCTGGGTTGGGGGTCCAAGCACCTGCCTGCCTTGCCTAATGGTAAGCTGCACCTCTGTGTGTAAACTGCAGATGGAGTTTGTCACGTTTCACTGACTTTCTTCATCATTTGTGTGTTTTGTTGTGGTCGTACCGGTGTTTTCCACTGGTGATGGTTTGGTCTGGACAGTGTCTGCAGAACAACAAAAGTAGGAAATCTTCAAACCACTGGAACCACGTAGATGCTGAACCTGCTCTGGGTTCTGTTTCTCATGGTAAAGCTTCAACCACATGAGTTTCAGTTGAACCCAGAATTAGACCTGTGTGAACCTACCTGTGTCTAATGCTGTTGGTGCACTTGTCATTGGTTTGAATGTAGGTGTTTTGGTCATTTGAGTCTCTTTGCCTCCAGTGAAGAAGAAGAAAAACCTCTGCATTAAAGGAGCTGTATGAAAGAATTCAGTTCCCAGTAATCCTAAAATGGCCCTGAATGTCACCAGACATGAAGGAATCCTGTTCATTTCAAATACTGATCTCACTGACAGTAGTAGTCCAGACAGAATATTTGCATTTGAATCACAACTAATTCATTTTTATGTTGGATATTGGGGGAACAAACATTTTTTGTGTTTTTTGCATCAAAAATAGCTATTATTTATTTACATTAAAAACATGGCATTTAAAGGGCTAAAATATGATGGTTATTGAGTATTTGGTATTTTTGTTTATGGATCAAGTTGATGAAATACAAAAAAAATGTCAAAAGTTCAAACCAACTGTATGTAAAACATTCAGACGTTCCTGCCCCTCTGTGCAGATGATGTGCTTTCAGTAGTGAGGGTCAGGGCGTCTGATACTGGAGGGTTCATATTTGGGTTCAGTTTCTCCAACTGTCTGGAAACTCAGACAAAAACACTTACAGAGTAAAGACATTATGCTATAAATGTATTTGTCTGTGACATCTACTGCCTTGCCTACAGTGGTTTGTCTGTCACCACTTAAACCACCTCGATGCTGAACTTCCTGAAAATGTGACAGGTTTGATGTGAACTCATCGCTGAACATTTACTGTCACATTCATGTCTTTTTGTTCATCATATCTGAGCTGTTGACGTCTATGATTCATCACCTTTACCTTTTTTCTCTGGTTTCGTGCCCTTTTTGCTGTTGTTTGTCTTGGATGTAGTTTTCTTCTGTGTTGTTGCTGTTGTTGTTGCAGACGTACTTGTCGTTTTTGTGTCTGTTGTTGTGGGCGGTGCTTCATCATCACCTGTGTGAGGCAGATGATGAATATAAAGCACACACAGTCAAACTGTTTCACTGTGTGTGTTATTGTTTCTTACCTGTGGTCACATTCAGATACACAGCAGGTTTTCCATCACAGCTGTACAGTCCAGAATCAGACAGTCTAAGGTCTGTCAGAGTCAGAGTCAGACCAGGATGTGGTCTCCATCCATCAGACTCTCTTCTCCATATTAGATCATATGAACCAGTAACATGAGGACATGTCAGAGTGACACTGGTCCCTTCTCTAGCATGTTGGATGAAGGTTCCTGGACACAAAAAACACACAGTGAGTAAAAAGCAGACATTTTTAGAGTCATGTCTAAAATGAAACAACCATCATTCACTGAACGCAAACATAAAGCAAATGGTCTGTCTGTGTTGTTGTTTTTCATGAGCTGAAATCAGGGAAGGAAAACCTTTAGTGTGTCCACAACAGACCCATTCTTAAATCTGTGTTCCAGAGCTCTTCTGTTTGACTGAGATATTCATCCACCTGTGGGGTTTGTCCAATCAGGATGCAGATCAGACAGCGTCATTATTGCACAGGTGAGTCTCAACTAAAGGACAATGGAATGTCTAAAGCAGGTAAAAGATCACGTTTTTCTCTGCACAGGAAATTTGCCTGAGTAAAATTTACTGAAATTGAAGAAAATTTTACTCTCCTCAGATAACATTTGGTCCCTCTCTAAAAACAGTGAAAGTTACTCTTTGGGTAGAGCTCTCCAGACTCAATATAGAGAAAAAATTTTCTCTTTTTGAAGAAAATACTTTTGACTGTGGAGAAGATGCTCAGAAATTTTTCCTGTGTGCATTTATTTCTCTCGTCCACACATAAACAGTGTTTTAGTTGCAAAAAACTGACATTTTTCTGAACTCTATCCAAACTGTATGTGGTTTGTGTGTATCTGTGTGTTCAGATTAAAGTTAAAAATACCTGATTACAGTAATACCTGTAGTAATGTGGACATGGCATAAAATATGCAGCAGAATGACACAATATATATTCATTCAAAAGAAAATGTGACAATAAGACCAAAAGTCTTCAACAATCTTAAAAATATAAATGATAGTTATATGTACAAAAATGTAATGAATAAAGTTAAAATCATTGAAATCAACACAAATGTGTGTGTAAATCTAAATGTAATGATTATTGTATCGAATGAATGAATCAGTCTGACCTGTTGGGATCACCGTCAGCTCCACTGACCAATGGCTGTTACACAGGTATTCTCCACTGTCTGATAAATAAACTCTGTTAATGTGCAGTGAATTATATCCCACTGAACTAAATCGTTCCTCTGGGTCATTTTCTCTTCGTTCTTCGTCACCAATAAGTGAAAATAGAAAATTGGATTCATGGTCGTGCCGCCCAGGAGCCCGTTTTTTCCAGGTCATTCTTTTGTCCACGATGTCAGAACAAGGTAAAGACACTGAGCTCGTCTCCATTACAGCCATAGGAACCATCTCTGGAAAAAGAAACAGAACATTTGAACGTGGTTTATTAACAGAGTTCACTGTCATTACTCAAATACCACAACAATAATTAATTTCATATAAGTAGATACTGTGATTCTTTTGGGACAGTTGTTATTATTGTTCTTCATTACAGGAGATATATGTTGTATTTTTACTGTAAAATCCTCATAAATGAAAACTATCAGTGTGAGTGTTTGGAATAAAGAGTTGTGATGTTATTTTAAAGATGTCGGTGTGTTGTATTAACTGATATGAACTGATTTTATTCACAGCCATGAGTCTGCATGTCACAGAACGAAGATGAGAACTGGATAGAAACAACTGTCAGAGTCAAAGAAAAGAAGTGATAAAAACAGAAGCTGTGTTTTGAAGGTTAAATGTCAGCGTTTCTTCTACATGGGTGAGTTTGATTCTGAGGCTTATGAGGATATAAAGTTATTATGGGATGTTCTTATCGTTGCTCAGTTGCTGTTTGTTGATCCACAGTTCAGACTAAACTGTGACAGTTCTGAACTTGTTTGTTCAATTTCAAACAGATCTTATGTTCAGTTACTGACAACACAAACCGAACAGAAAACAGAAGTGATTAATGGTTTTACTGTGACTGTTTTCAGTCTAAAAACAGAGCTAAGCTAACAGAGCTAAGCTAACAGAGCTAAGCTAACAGAGCTATAACGTCAACTATCAGCTGATGCAGCACAGTAGAAAAAATATGTAGCATCAAGTCACATCTAAGGATTAATATCATTAGTTAAAATAACCTTTACCACATTAATTAATCAATTAACCACATTAATTAATTACATTTAATCCTATGTCAGTTAAATGTGATTCCATTCATCAGTGTCTGTATTTACACTGTGATTCATCCCATTACTGTAACTGTACTGTTGTGGATAAACCTGATCTGAACCAACAGGTTTGAGTGGAAATCAATGAAGAATTGGTATTAGAGTGGAATTAACAGGGTTTTTTTTAAACAAAATGTTTATTTTTGGGTTTTTTTTGCATTTTACCTCCATAAAGACTAAAAGCTAGTATTAGAACATATTTAATTTTTATTTAATCTTTATTTAACCTGGAAAAAAGCTCATTGAGTCTAAAAATCTCTTTCTCAAGAGTGTCCTGGCTGAGACAGCAGCAGCAGAAGATAGAATATGTTAAAATGTGAGAAAACATCAGCATTAAAATTTTTTATTTTACAGTTTTCACACAGTTTTCAACATTTTCTAATATTTCTTTGTTAAACCAATAGTTAAACTCATGGTGTCCAGCTGAGTGGACGTTTATGGAACTCCATGAAAAATAGGTTCATAAAACAATTAAAATGTTGTTTTTTTTTTCAGGCCTAAAGAGGAATAAAAACACTCAGCCAAAAAAAACATATCTGGACTACAGTCCTCATAATTTATACATAAAAGGGTTAAAAAGCAGTATTGAATGAAGAACAGAACCACAAAACAGATGAATTTACCAAAGTTGTGAGATTTCAAATCCAGGTTAAAGGTGTCCAACAGTAGTTTGGACATACGTGGAGTTCAGAGGACGACGGAGCGCTGCTGTTCTTACCTGCACAGACTCTGCAGCTCAGGATGAAGGCTGACAGACACATGTAGACGTTCATCCTCATCATCACAGACTGAAACCACTGAACGTTCACGCAGACGCTTTGACTCTGAACTAGAACAGGAACTGGTCTGAATGTAAACCTGTTCCTCTAAAACCAAAAGCACCGCCCTGAGCTCATCACTGTCTCAAATGTCCTGTTTATGGACAGTTTTTTCTGTTGATTTCCTCTTTTTTTCTTAGAAAGTACTTCATGTGTCATGTTTTACTGCTCATTAGTCATTATATCAGAGCGTGGGATAAATGAGCACTATTTGTGTTGGATTCTGTGTTTAACTTTAGTGTGAGAAGAGGAAGCGTTCTGTGGTTCCTGATGATGGACAGTAACAGATACAAGAGTAAAGTCAGAATGAGTTCAGTAAGAGGATGGAACTTGTACAAATAAGACAGAAGATCGAGAATAAAAACACAGAATAATGTTGGAATCAAACCAGACTAGGATGAAAAACCCACAACATATGAACGTTTCCTCTCAGTTTAACCCATACAGACCCAGAGCTGCTTAGAACTCGGTTCCCAAATGATTTTTTCTCTATATTTAACTTTTCTTCAGTGATTTATCATCTTTTATTCTAATATTACTGAGTTAGTCCAGTTGGAAACATTCAGCGTCCTTTTCAGTTTGACAGAATCTGCCACTGGTTTGGTTTTAGTTTTAAGTTTGTCTTTATTTTTTTATGTTTTTTTGTCCTTGGAACTGGTTTCCAAAGGTTTCAGGAGCCGGGACTGGTCCACCAAGGCCCCTGTTCGGCACTAAAACTGGTTCAGAACCTGAAACAGTTAGTTCTTCCTCATGAATCATGACATCATCAGTGGGCGTGTCTTATTCTAGGTTCTGAAGAGAAGCAGGAAGTAGAAGTTTAGTGTTTACTTACACCTGAGTGACTGGATTAAATTAGATTACATTAGACAAAATTAGATTACAGAAAATTAGACCACATTAGATTACACTATATTAGATTAGATTACAGTGTTTCCTGTGGAACTGATCTGTTGGTGTGGGGGTGTAATGGGGGGGTGGGGTGCATACATTTCGGTCGGTAACTGCGCATGTGTGTCGGTTTCTGTCCTACTTATAATACTATGGGGTACGGGGCAGTGCAGTCCATGCCCCCCCCGCAGAAGTGAAAATGAAACTTTACTCTCATTTATCTTTTCTCTTCCTCCTGATGCTTCACAAACTTTCATTTGAGGACAGGACGTTTGTCCTGGACTATTATTATATGATATGTAAAATGAGTCTCATGTGACGGTGATGATTTTTTTTGTATGAAATGTTTGGTGTGGTGGCATGGATGCACCACAGCAAAACCTTACCAGCGGAAACGCTGGATTAGATGCATAATATTCTCACCTGGATACTGGAAGATTAATACAAGACACAAAAATATATTTTTCCAATTTAATAAAAACCATAAACTGTGTAAAACAAATGGATTTCGTATCTCAGATGAAAATGTAACAGCACACATAATAAACCTGAAGGAAGACAGTAATATTTCCTGTACATGCTCCAATAAAGTTTAAAAACATTCTTTTCTATTTACAAAAGTATAAACTAGAGCGAACTGTTCAGACTCTGTGATGTTTGATCAGGAAAAACATCTTCGATGGTTTTGTTTTACTTTAATTCAGATTTCTACACTTGGACTTTTTACAGAAACACGAGGTTGTGATAAAAACCACATCATCCATAAAGTCATTTTTATTTCAAAGCTGCTGCGGTGAAGTTTTACTGCAGAGAAAAAACACTAAATATCACTCAAAGCTGAAGTAACGAGCTGATAAAGACCACAGTGAATCTATAGAAACATCGAAATAAGTTTCATATGACGTGAGAGGAAAAGATGACAAAAACTCAGATGGTGTCGGTCATGTTTTCACTGATATGAAGATCAGTGATGTCGTCATCCATGGAATCATTTTCAGCAGCGTCACCTTTAACAAAGACAGTTTATTTTACAAAAGAGGTACAAATAATTAAACATAAAAAGGAAAAATCACACATACAGAGACAAAATGATTAGAAATAAGTCATACAAACAAAACAAAGCATGAAATAATAGTTATATGAAAAAAATAAGTATTAGTTATGTTTATGTTTATGTATTTGGCAGATGCTTTTTTCCAAAGCGACTTACAGGGGAAAACCAATTAAATCACTCAATCAATCAAATTTTATTTATATAGCGCCAGATCACAAAAAAAGTTATCTCTTTACACTTAATATATAGAGTTGGTCAAAACCAGACTCTAAGCCAATTTACAGAAACCCAACAGAATCCTCCAGGAGCAAACACTTGTGACTGGTGACAGTTAATATTTACCTGTAATATTAACAGTGTCATACTCTGTTGTTCCTTCTCTGGATCTTTTTACACCTAAACATTAAGAACAAAAGTGATATAATGATGTGTTACATACTTTCTTGTATTTTACAATCTTACAATAGTTATTTTCTTATTTTACAGGAAAAAAATGGATAAAAATGAACCAAATAATCAACAAAATGGACAAAAAAGAACAGAAATGAACAAAATAATCAATGAAATTACCAAAAATGAAGAAAAAATCAACAACATAGACAAAGATGAACTAAATAGTAAATAAAATGAACAGAATATTCAACACAAAGGACAAAGATGATGACATTAATCCAAAACACTGACACAAATGAGCATAATAATCGGCAAAATGAACAAACATTGAGAAAATAGTCAACAACCTCGAAAAAAATGAAGGAAAAAAGGACAAAAAAAAAAAAAAAAAAATCAGCAACTAAATGGACAAAAATGAAGGAAAAAAAGACAAATGACAAAAAATAATCAACAAAATGAACAAACATAAATAAAATAGTCAAGAAACTGGACAAAAATGAAAAAAATAATCAACTAAATAGACAAAAAAGGAAGAAAAGGACAAAAATGAAAAAAAAAAACTTTTGCACTTTTGACTGAATAACATTCTGGCCAACACAGGAGATCATCTCCTTTGGAGTTTCTCCTTCTGGAGCCTTAAAATATAAGTCATATACTGCAGCCTTGTAGTGTGAGTTGACAATTACATCAAAAAAAGCTGACGTACTGAAAATTACATTTTCCTCTTCCTTTGATAAAACATTTGCTGAAAACATAACAATAGAATATCCACAAAACATAATATAAAAGATGACATCAATGTATTTATAAAAAGTTGTAAAAAAAAATTCTGTGGAAGAAAATACTTTCACTTTTTAAGGTCATTTAAAATCTACATAAATTTTTCCTTTGTACAAAGTTGTAGATTCCCTGAAACACAGTTTAGACAGTAGAATGTTACTGAGGAGATCATCTTTAACCCTTCGATGTCTGAGTGTCTGGACCCTCCACTCTAACATTAATGGGTCAAAATGACCCGGGTTCAAATCACTATGTTTTAATGACACTTTTGTCATTTTGCCCAGCTGGTCATACCATATGTTTGTTCGGCCGTCTGATCCACTGTGACTGTTGTGGTCCTTTAGTTTCTTATAATCCTGCATGAGCGTCTGCAGCTTTTCTTGTATTTGTTTAGTCGTGTGTCTTACTTTTAGCTCCGACAGCTTGTTGGCTAATTTAACATAAACTCGATTGTTTTGTGTCGTCGATTCAAAGTCCCTCTGAGTTTCCTCCTCCACAAATACACTCAAAAGAGTGTGCACCTCGTCGTCTGTTCACTTGTCGTAGCCTCTTGTTTGGTCCATTTTTCGAATTATCAAACGATGAAGATTGTGGAAATTAAATAAACAAAACAGTTTGTCGCTGTGCCGTGGTTTAATGGCATGTGAACGGAATGCAGAACGCTGTAAGTGTAGTCCACCAATCAGCGTTCTCCAGCACACAGCCCCGCCCCTCAAGAATTCAGGGTAATCTGAAAAGTACCCCTCCCTACAAGGAACTTCTTCAGGGAAAGTTTAGGGGTGAGGGAAAGATTTTTACCCAGGTAATTTATGCCGTGTTTCCACTACGTGGAACCAGCTCAACTCAACTCGACTCAACTCTGCCTTTTTGTGTTTCCATTACAAAATAGGACCTAGAATCTGGTACCTGGAACTAGTCTTTTAGTATCTCCTCCACCGAGGTTCCAAGACTGGGGACCAGATACTAAAAGGTGACATGTAAACACTGCAGACCACTGATTGGTCAGAGTCGTCTCTGTAACGCACCTTTTTACAAAAACAGATGCTGAAGTTGACAGTACATTTGTCAGTAGGTGAATCCACATGATGACAGTCTGTAAAACTACACCATGGATGGTCCAGGAGATTCAGATGAAAAAATTCAGCATGAGCTTGACGAGACAACACGCAATGAATGAGTTTATCAGCAACTCTGAGCAGACGACACAGAAGTAATGCACCACATCACTATGACAACCAGGTACTGTAAAGTCAGTAGTATCCTGTAATGGAAACGGTCTGGAATAGGACCTGGTACCAGAGTCGAGTCGAGTCGAGCCGGTTCCATGTAGTGGAAGCGCGGCATTAGATAGAAACACACCAGGGTTTTTCAAAGTTCTGGGTAATGCTCAAAGTTCCTGCAGTGGAAAAGGGCCTGTTGTTCTGGATGTAAACTGTTATAACACATGAATTTGTATTAAATGTTAAATCAGCCTTTTTAGCTCACCGGCCGACAGGCCGTAAGCTATTGTTGTCATGTGGCGTCTGTCGTCCGTTACAAAACTTTCAATCGTCTTCTTCTCCAAAACTACAGTTCCGATTGACTTCAAACTTGGTATACAGCTTCTGTATGATGATGTCAACAAAAGTTAGTGAAATTATTTGGATCTGGATCTGATTCTGGATTTGGTGCCACTTTGAAAAATGTCCCCATTATAAGTGATAGGAAGTGGATGGATGCAATAACTCAGTAAATATAAATGATCTCCAGTGTAAATGTCTCCAGTCCAGCCCTGATGGGGAGATGACCCAAACATAATGTCCACATGCTGATCAGGATCTTCTTCTGGATCTGGAACTGACGCAAAATTTCACATGGGCTCTTATGGGGAAAAAATTTCAATCGTCTTCTTCTCCCAAACTCCAGTTCTGATTGACTTCAGACTTGGTCTACAGCTTCTGTATGAGGATGTCAACACAAGGGATTGAAATTATTTTGATCTGGATCTGATTCTGGATTTGGTGCGACTTTAAAAAATGTTCCCATTATAACAGATAGGAAGTGGATTGATCCAATAAATCAGTATCAATGATATCAAGTGTGAATTTGAATTTTTTACAGATCTGATTGAATATGACCAAAACATGGACTATTTCTGTAATAGAATAAATACACAGAACTGGGGGAGAATAAATGACATCTGGATACATTTCCCAAAGCTTTTAATTTGGCCGCTAAACTACAGGGCCATTGGTCCGATTTTTGTGTTTTGCAGCTGAGAATAAATCCTAAATCATGTAACAGTTCATGATGTTTTGACATTTTCAGCTGAATTTCACTGTCGACTCACCTCGTTTTATAAACCAGAGTCTAAAACTGCAGCAAAGGACGAAGAAGACGAGGACGGACACCAACATGACTCTATAAACCAAACCGAAATGTGGTGGAAGATGTTCAGGAGCATCTGGAAAACAAAGACCACTGTGTAGACTTTTATCAGTAGGATTAAACATGGAAACCTCTGTTCTAGACCATCAGCGTCATCATCATCATCATCATCATATTTCCTGACTCATGTTCTGGAATTTACACCGATCATCCATGACATCATGTCCAGATGTTTTCTTTTTGTGTTCATTTTTTCAGTGTGTTGACAATTCAGTTTATTTTGTTAACGATCTTGTTCTTTTTTCCCAGTTTTGTAGATTTTAGTCGTTTATCGTTCATTTTTGTTCATTAACCCTAACCCTAACTTGGCCTGTCCTCAGTGACATTTTCAGATGAGTTTAAACAAGTTGAGTTAACTTTGAAAGGCAGGAGCAGCTGCCATGGGTAAAGAAATGAAACTGACATGGTGGCCAAAGTGTTAATGCTGTAACCTGGCAATTTTGTGGAAAACAAGATGGATGCCCCCCCCCCCCATGGCCTTTGATTGGATTTAAATCCTGCCGCTACTTGGCGTGAAACCAGTTGTGACTTGGATTGTGCAGTTTGTCCCTGCTCACTCATGCATGAACACCTGGGTCTGTAAATTTGGACAAATATCCACCAATCCCATACCTACTGATGTCTATAATAGAAAATTCCAAAAATTATCAAATGCCGAAATGGGGGTAATTTTTCAAAACATGTAGTTTCTTTTGATACACCCTGTAGTAAGTACTATGTGTTATCTGACTGTAGGTCTTTTTTTGTTTTTTGTGTCCTGCCAGGGGACATCACCACTGTCAATCATCACACTATTCTTCCAATCAAAATGATTAAGTATTTATATAATCTGTATAAATCATGAGAAACAATCTTTTTTTTCCATCAAGTGTATTTCATTTTTTAATGCCTCTGGACATCAAATTTAATGCTTTTTAATGCAATTTAAAGCCTTAATTTTAGCTATATCTATTTAATGGCTTTTAATGACCCACAGAAACCCTGTAATCATTGACATATGCCAGGCTGTAATTTACAAAAAAATAACTAATCCAATTTTTATGTAGAATATTGGAATAAAAGATGTTTGTGTTTTTTGTGTCAAAAATATGATTTGTTTACATCATAAACACGGCATTTAAAGGGTTAAAAATATGACAGTCATTGAGTATTTGGTATTTTTGTTTATATTCTCAAAAAGTTAAAAGAAGAAAAATAAAAGCCATTACTGCGGTGCTGTGTATATTACACACTTTTGGTGATGAGAAGAACCTCCATGGGCAGGACACCGGAGGGTTAACATGTGATGTGTGTTTTTTGTTTTTTTTTACTGTGTGTGGTGGTTCACTCATTGTTATTGTGTCGGTGTTGTTTGTGAAAAACAAATAATCTGTATTAATTATCGTCTGTCTTCACTCTTCTTCATATGCAGTCATGACATGGACTCGTTACCGTCTTTGGTTTGTGTCGATGCAGTCACCATTCTTGGTGTCGATTTAATCGGTGTTTTTGGACTGTTGGTTGGTCGTGGCACAGATGGACTTGGAGGAGTAATCTTGTCGCTGCCTGTAAAGACCAGAGAGTACCAGGAAATAAGGATTTATTTATTTTTTTGCCATAAAACTAATCAGACCGTCCCCAGGTGAAACTGACTGTTTTCATGCATTGTATGTTTGTGGTCAGTGTCTCTTCAGCTAAACCACCCAACTGCTGAATGTGATTCACTTCCTATTGTTCAAACCACAGTTTCGTCCATCCTATTTATTCCTCTGAGGTTTCAGCGTCATCTTCTATTTTTTATGGTGTGATGTTTTTTTTCTCTGTAGGTGTAACATGTACTTGTGGGTCAAGTGTTACTGAAGCAGAAGTCACTGATGCTGTTTGTGTCGTAGTTGAACACATATTCTAGATGTTTCCTTTGTCACCCATCAGCATTATCCAGGATTTTCTTTTTTTTTTCATTAAAATGAATGAGAAACTTCCTCAACCCACTCCCACTTCACAAAACATTTTCTGTTAAATGTACCCTGATGTAGTTCAGGTTGTGTTTTATCCAGATCCTAAAACAGGAAATATTCTGAAACTAGAGGTTATTACCTTTAAATAAGGAGTCATTGAATACTTTAGTCCTTGTGCTTCTTCAGTTATCAGCTTTGGAACTTGGTAAACTGGCCAGAATGAACCCAAATTAGGTGGAAGGAACAGTTTAATGACCACAGTTTAGGTGTTCTACTTCTATCTGTGGGACAGAATGTTCTGGAGCTTCTGGACTCATATATGCTAACCGTTAGCGCTTCAACTTTCAACTAAAGAAATCCACAAACTTTACCGGGCTGGGGCCGGTGCCAGGCTGTAGCCGCAGTTGGAGCCCGAGCTGGACCGCACTTGGGCCGGAGCCTCAGCCAGCGAATTGTGGCTGTGCAGCGCTCGCGAGCAAGCATTGCGCGTGCTAATACTCAGGAGGCGTGGCTTCAGAGGGACGTCTGAAGACGGGGGTTTGGACTTTTGAATTTAGAATTTAGTAATTTAGTATACAAAATGTATCTTGCTCGAACCATTTTTTTTTTTTTAAGAGCTTGCATTCCACCTTTAATTGAACTATTAATACATTTGAGGTAGACTTTTTTCCGCCCACAGTGGCTGACAGAGGAGAGGAAAAGGATTTGGTCTGGGACAAACTTTAAAATCCATTTTCAAGGCGGAGTTTTCCAGAAAAGCCGGACGTCCTGAGGACAAGTCGGCTAACCCCAATGCTAGCTGAACTTAAATGAGGAATCCTAGTGGACAGAGGAGACTCTGTCCTCCATGGACATAAAAAGGACTAATGATGGAACTGGAACCCACAGATCACCTCTGTGACAGTCAGGGAAGGGTTCAAAGAAAGAAGGATGGATTTATATAGAAATAATGAGCATCTCCGGTGAGTAGGATCTGATGTTTTTTCTGTTTAAATGTATGTTTTTGTCCTGTTATCAGATAAATATTGTTGTGAACTGCTCCAGATGTGTCCATGGTCCAGTTGTGGTTGGAGTGTAAAGGTTTGGGGTCTTTTTAACTGGGTTTACAGCTGTAATGGTAATTCAGTGTTTCCTGTGGAATTGATCTGTTGGTGTGGAGGTGCATGGGTGAGCTCGGCCGCACACGCGCAGTTAGGCGTTTTGACCGGTAACCGCTCGCGTGCGTTGGTTTCCGTCATACTTATAATACTATAGGGGTACGGGGTGGTGCAGCCCCCCCCCCCCCCCCCCCCCCCGCAGAAATGAAAGTGAAACTTTACACTCCCTTATCTTTTCTCTTCCTCCCGAAGCTTCGCAAACTTTCATTTGAGGACAGGACGTTTGTCCTGGACTATTATTATATTATACACATGTATAATAAGTCTAATGTGACAGTGATGATTTTTTTTGTATGAAATGTTTGGTGTGGGGGCATGGATTTTGCCGTGGCGCTGTGGAAACGCTGTAATTAGATTCACCCTCAATATGTTGTCTCTCTCTTTAATACTACTGCTTGTTATTTAGTTTTTTTGTATAGTATTGATGGTTTCTCTAATTGTGACGTCATAGTGGTGGTATTAAGAGGTGGATTAAGTCCAGTAAGTCCCACTGAAGGACCAGGTACCAAATGCACAGACCAACACTAATATGTACTGTTGTGGAAATAAATATTAGACCATCAAAAGTCATCAAACACAATGGTTATTCAATCCAGTCCTAACTCCTGTGTGTGTCATGTGACTACAACAGACAGAAAAGAAAACATGGAATGTCTAAAAGCACTGTTTTTATCAGTGCAATGCCATAGATATTGATGGAAGAACTGAAGTGATTTTGGTTTTTATCAAGAAAACATGGAAAATGGATAAATATCAGCTCTGAAATTAAACTACTGTGAGCTGTTTTTGTTGTTATCATTATATTTGTCCAAACAAATAGACCTTTACTTGTACCAGGCATTAAAATGAACAACAAATTGAAGAAAACAAGGGTGGTCTAATAATTATGTCCACGACTGTATCCACTAATAATGTACAGAAACACACAGACACAACTGTCCCATTCACTCCAGTGTTATGGGCCAAAAACAGAAACACAGGGCTTTTATAACTTGCAAAAACCTGATTATTTTTTCTGCTTTTCCAGTAAATATCACAGTGACAGGTCAAGCACAGTCTCCTGTCTGTAAAAGTGACTAAATGTTAAAGATATCAAACCTTTTAGACTCAGACTAGTATTTCATACTCGTTTTATAAATAGGAGTTACTTTTATTCAGTCATTGAACTCTTTATTTCTTGCTGTAAAATAATTGAGGTATCATTCGTCACTGTTTGTCATTATAAATATTATATTAATATTTTTAACACCATACCTCCTTTGGTCACTGTTATTGAAGCAGTTGTCGTTGGTTTTACTTCAGGTTTTTTCGTAGGTTTAGTCTTTTTGCCTCCTGTGAAGAAGAAAAAAATCTGTATTAACAGGCATTACATGCATTTTACCATCAGGAATACTTTTAATGTTTACTTTTTTTTTTTTTAATTGATAAGGTGTTGTTCATGTTCATGGTTTGTTGTTTCTCACCACTCGTAGGATTCACTTCCCACATAAAACTGCAACAACAGGTTTCATTTTAACGCAGTGACTATTCCTCTGTCCTTCTGAATACTTACAGAAGTGTTTTACGCATTTATTATATTTGAAGTGTTTTATATTAACATTTTTTTCTTTATCGCTAACATAATTTACACAATTTCCTTCTGTCTTTCCTTAATTCCAGATTACCGTCCACAAATCACACATATTACCCCAGATTACAGAATATGGATGCAGTTAACCTTCCAGTATCCAGGTGAGCATATTATGCACACTTTACACTTCATGTTATAAAAGTTTATATTATTTTTCACATTTCATATTAGGTCAGAATTCAACAGTTGTTCATTTTTACACGACTTTTTAAATTCTGATCCATCCACTAAAACCATCCCATAATAAACAGTGTTAAATTCCTACACTACAACCCTACTACAAAGTGAGTACAAAACGCACACTGACACATTTAACATTTGACCTAGAACCAAAAATAATAATGGATATGAACCAATGTTGGTGTTAATCACTGACAGGATGAAAAAATTAAATAAATAAATAATGCAATTTATATGTAGAATATTGGGGAAAAGTTGGTACTGAAAAAATATTATTTGTTTACATTACAAACACTGCATTTAAAGGGTTAAAAGTGTGACAGTTATTGAGTATGTGGTATTTTTATTTATGGATCACATTGGTAAAATACAAAACAAAAAGTTAAACCAACTGTATGTAAAACATTCAGACGTTCCTGCCCCTCTGTGCAGATGATGTGCTTTCAGTAGTGAGGGTCAGGGCGTCTGATACTGGAGGGTTCATATTTGGGTTCAGTTTCTCCAACTGTCTGGAAACTCAGACAAAAACACTTTGAGAGTAAAGACATTATGCTATAAATATATTTTTCTGTGACATCTACTGCCTTGCCTACAGTGGTTTGTCTGTCACCACTTAAACCACCTCGATGCTGAACTTCCTGAAAATGTGACAGGTTTGATGTGAACTCATCGCTGAACATTTACTGTCACATTCATGTCTTTTTGTTCATCATATCTGAGCTGTTGACGTCTATGATTCATCACCTTTACCTTTTTTCTCTGGTTTCGTGCCCTTTTTGCTGTTGTTTGTCTTGGATGTAGTTTTCGTCTGTGTTGTTGCTGTTGTTGCAGACGTACTTGTCATTTTTGTGTCTGTTGTTGTGGGCGGTGCTTCATCATCACCTGTGTGAGGCAGATGATGAATATAAAGCACACACAGTCAAACTGTTTCACTGTGTGTGTTATTGTTTCTTACCTGTGGTCACATTCAGATACACAGCAGGTTTTCCATCACAGCTGAACAGTCCAGAATCAGACAGTCTAAGGTCTGTCAGAGTCAGAGTCAGACCAGGATGTAGACCCCATCCATCAGACTCTCTTCTCCATATTAGATCATATGAACCAGTAACATGAGGACATGTCAGAGTGACACTGGTCCCTTTTCTAGCATGTTGGATGAAGGTTCCTGGACACAAAAAACACACAGTGAGTAAAAAGCAGACATTTTTAGAGTCATGTCTAAAATGAAACAACCATCATTCACTGAACACAAACATAAAGCAAATGGTCTGTCTGTGTTGTTGTTTTTCATGAGCTGAAATCAGGGAAGGAAAACCTTTAGTGTGTCCACAACAGACCCATTCTTAAATCTGTGTTCCAGAGCTCTTCTGTTTGACTGAGATATTCATCCACCTGTGGGGTTTGTCCAATCAGGATGCAGATCAGACAGCGTCATTATTGCACAGGTGAGTCTCAACTAAAGGACAATGGAATGTCTGATGCAGGTATTTTGTGAAACAGACATTTTTCTCTGCACAGGAAATTTGCCTGAGTAAAATTTACTGAAATTGAAGAAAATTTTACTCTCCTCAGATAACATTTGGTCCCTCTCTAAAAACAGTAAAAGTTACTCTTTGGGTAGAGCTCTCCAAACTCAATATAGAGAAAAAATGTGCTCTTTTTGAGGAAAATACTTTTGACTGTGGAGAAGATGCTCAGTAATTTTTCCTGTGTGCATTTATTTCTCTCGTCCACACATAAACAGTGTTTTAGTTGCAAAAACCTGACATTTTTTTTTAACTCTATCCAAACTGTATGTGGTTTGTGTGTATCTGTGTGTTCAGATTGTTAAAAATACCTGATTACAGTAATACCTGTAGTAATGTGGACATGGCATAAAATGTACAGTAGTACGACACAATATATATTCATCCAAAAGAAAATGTGACATAAAGACCAAAAGTCTTAAAATCACAGATTACAGATTTCTTTTTGTCATTTGACAGCACAGTGTACATACAGCACAGAGTACGTCAAATGAGATTTCGATCGATGATTAGGGACATCGGGCCGCTGCAGCTGGTGCGCTGCCGCTGAACCCTTTTCTTTGAAATTTGCAGTGAAGAACACAAGATAATGCAAAGTACAAATATAAGACATCATACAGTTTTCACACAGTAAACGTGGACACATGCTGGAGTTTTCTCATGGATTTGAAAGGAATTTTGGGGACAGGGTGAATGTTAAAGGCACACAGCAGACGTGACATTGGGTTTTGGGGCAAGGAAAATCCATGTATGTGCTATGTAAGTGTGTAATGTGTGTGCAAGATAAAGAGACTCCAGTGGGTCATATCTTAAAAATAAAACTTAAATGAGTGATTTTACACATAAAAATGATAGTTATATGTACAAAAATGTAATAAATAAAGTTAAAATCATTGAAATCAACACAAATGTGTGTGTAAATCTAAATGTACCATAATGATTATTGTATGGAATGAATGAAATGAATGAATCAGTCTGACCTGTTGGGATCACCGTCAGCTCCACTGACCAATGGTTGTTACACATGTATTTTCCACTGTCTGATAAATAAACTCTGTTAATGTGCAGTGAATTATATCCCACTGAACTAAATCGTTCCCCTGGGTCATTTTCTCTTCGTTCTTCGTCACCAGTGACTGAAACTAGAAAATCCAACCGCCCATCAACCAGTTTAGTCCAGGTCATACTGTTGTCCATGATGTAAGAACAAGGTAAAGACACTGAGCTCGTTTCCATTACAGCCATATGAACCTCCTCTGAAAAAAGAAACAGAACATTTGAACGTGGTTTATTAACAGAGTTCACTGTCATTACTCAAATACCACAACAATAATTAGTTTCATATAAGTAGATACTGTGATTCTATTGGGACAGTTGTCATTGTTGTACTTCATTACAGGAGATATATGTTGTATTTTTACTTTAAAATACTCATAAATGAAAACTATCAGTGTGAGTGTTTGGAATAAAGAGTTCTAATGTTTTAAAGATGTCGGTGTGTTGTATTAACTGATATGAACTGATTTTATTCACAGCCATGAGTCTGCATGTCACAGAACGAAGATGAGAACTGGATAGAAACAACTGTCAGAGTCAAAGAAAAGAAGTGATAAAAACAGAAGCTGTTGTTTGAAGGTTCAATGTCAGCGTTTCTTCTACATGGGTGAGTTTGATTCTGAGGCTTATGAGGATATAAAGTTATTATGGGATGTTCTTATCGTTGCTCAGTTGCTGTTTGTTGATCCACAGTTCAGACTAAACTGTGACAGTTCTGAACTTGTTTGTTCAATTTCAAACAGATCTTATGTTCAGTTACTGACAACACAAACCAAACAGAAAACAGAAGTGATTAATGGTTTTACTGTGACTGTTTTCAGTCTAAAAACAGAGCTAAGCTAACAGAGCTAAGCTAACAGAGCTATAACGTCGACTGTCAGCTGATGCAGGAAGGTAGAAAAAATATGTAGCATCAAGTCACATCTAAGGATTAATATCATTAGTTAAAAGTAATCTTTACCACATTAATTAATCAATCAACCACATTAATTAATTACATTTAATCCTATGTCAGTTAAATGTGACTCCATTCATCAGTGTCTGTATTTACACTGTAATTCATCCCATTACTGTAACTGTACTGTTGTGGATAAACCTGATCTGAACCAACAGGTTTGAGTGGAAATCAATGAAGAATTGGTATTAGAGTGGAATTAACAGGGTTTGTTTTTTTAAACAAAATGTTTATTTTTGGGTTTTTTTGCATTTTACCTCCATAAAGACTAAAAGCTAGTATTAGAACATATTTAATTTTTATTTAACCTTTATTTAACCTGGAAAAAAGCTCATTGAGACTAAAAATCTCTTTTTCAAGAGTGTCCTGGCTGAGACAGCAGCAGCAGAAGATAGAATATGTTAAAATGTGAGAAAACATCATATTATCAGCATTAAAAATGTTTTATTTCATAGTTTTCACACAGTTTTCAACATTTTCTAATATTTATTTGTTGAACCAATAGTTAAACTCATGGTGTCCAGCTGAGTGGACATTTATGGAACTCCATGAAAAATTGGTTCAGAAAACAATTAAAATGTTGGGGGTTTTTTTACACCTAAAGAGGAAAAAAAAAATCTGGACTGCTGTTCTCATAATTCATACATGAAAGGGTTAAAAAGCATTATTGAATGAAGAACAGAACCACAAAACAGATGAATTTACCAAAGTTGTGAGATTTCAAATCCAGGTTAAAGTTTTCCAACAGTAGTTTGGACATACGTGGAGTTCAGAGGACGACGGAGCGCTGCTGTTCTTACCTGCACAGACTCTGCAGCTCAGGATGAAGGCTGACAGACACATGTAGACGTTCATCCTCATCATCACAGACTGAAACCACTGAACGTTCACGCAGACGCTTTGACTCTGAACTAGAACAGGAACTGGTCTGAATGTAAACCTGTTCCTCTAAAACCAAAAGCACCGCCCTGAGCTCATCACTGTCTCAAATGTCCTGTTTATGGACAGTTTTTTCTGTTGATTTCCTCTTTTTTTCTTAGAAAGTACTTCATGTGTCATGTTTTACTGCTCATTAGTCATTATATCAGAGCGTGGGATAAATGAGCACTATTTGTGTTGGATTCTGTGTTTAACTTTAGTGTGAGAAGAGGAAGTGTTCTGTGGTTCCTGATGATGGACAGTAACAGATACAAGAGTAAAGTCAGAATGAGTTCAGTAAGAGGATGGAACTTGTACAAATAAGACAGAAGATCGAGAAAAAAAACACAGAATAATGTTGGAATAAAACCAGACTAGGATGAAAAACCCACAACATATGAACGTTTCCTCTCAGTTTTACCCATACAGACCCAGAGCTGTTTACACTGAAAAAAACTGGGGGTGATATTTACTTTGGAAAACTTAGGAAAGAATTTGCACTTAGAATTATAAGTAAATTCTACAAGGACAATCATCAAGTAAACTTTACTTGCGGATATGTGTTTATTTTACTAGCAAACCTCTGGTAATTTACTTATGATTATTAATATGATCATTGAATTTGACGTTCTCCTTCTTTTTAAGTTTTATTTAGACTCTGACTGCATCAAACTGAATAATGTCACCTCCAGCTAATGTCTTTTCAAGGTTATTTATAAATACTGTGACATTTTGGTGGTTACAGGGGAGTGAACATTGGTCACACTTATCTAAAGACAGTGGTATTTCCTTTCATTAAACAACATAGGTTAAAAACAGCCCAGACTGTCTGACAGCAGCACAGAGCGTTCAGTCATGGGGTCAAACTGAAATATTCCTTCAGTTCACTCAGATACTGTCCTCTATAGGCAGAACATGAGTCACAGAACGACAGAACACACAACAGACACCTGCTTTGAACCAATATTTACAACTTGCAAGGCAGTGCACCACAAGGTTCTAACAGTTTTGGATTTTTAATTATAGTTTAGTTTTATTTAGTTTTGACTTTTTTTTCTCTAATTCAGTTATTTTTAATTAGTTTTTAGAGCAGGTTTGATAGCTTTTATTAGTTTTCTTTTTTTTTCTAGATGCTTAGTTTTAGTTTAGTTTTAGTATTAATTTCAGTTCAGTGGTCTCTTTTCTCTTCTTCTCTGTGCTCCTATTCAAATCAATCCCAGACAGGACTCTGCTGCTTTAGTCTCCATGTTTCCAGGTAGAGTGGGGACCAGAAGACGACTGGAAACCACAAGTGAACACAAGTGACGGAGCAAAAAGTGTCGTATGGTGACAGATAAAATTGCTCAAGTGAAATAAATCGATTTCATATCAATCCAACACTGACAAAGACCAAAACGAAGGGAATTTTATCCATAATTTTTATACGTATTAGTTAATTTTGTAAACACACAATACAATAGGTATCATTTTTTTCTTTTAATTATAATTTTTATTTATTTCAGTTAAAGAAAATGTTTTTACAATTTTAGTTTTTGTCATTTCGTTAGTCTTTGATAAGAATAATAACCTTGAAGGTAGTACACTGTCACATGACTCAGTTACACTGTAAACTACGTGAGTCACATGACTCTGCACAAACTGCCTCCATTACGATCAGTGTGGCTCGCTACCATACTTTTTCTAACTTTTATTAATGGACAATATGTAAGTAACATTTACACAACATTTGACATTTTTTCTGCAGTTTAAATTGCCTGAATTTGTTCTTAAAGTTTTTGGGTTAGGGTTATTATATTTGAACTCCGTTACATATACAGTCATTAACTCTGACCACCATCGTCGTCTTCTTGTGTTTTGGCGGACAACGAAGCACAAGGCACATCCGCAGAGTCAAGACACTCAACACTATTAAAACTTACTTGGCATTTCTAGGTTCATATGCACTGACTATAACCTTTGAATATTATGTGAAAATACAGAAGAGAACTTACTCTTCCCACACAGTTTTTTTAGTACTCGAATGACACATTTAGTTTTACTTGAATAATTCCAGTTCTCACTGATACTTACAATTAGGAAATAAGAATTTTGAGAGTTAACCTAATAAATATTACTACACCAAAAAAACATTTTTCAGTGTAGAACTCAGTTCCCAAAGGATTTTTTCTCTATATTTAACTTTCCTTCAGTGATTTATCATCTTTTATTCTAATATTACTGAGTTAGTCCAGTTGGAAACATTCAGCGTCCTTTTCACTTTGACAGAATCTGCCACTGGTTTGGTTTTAGTTTTAAGTTTGTCTTTATTTTTTTTTATCTGTGTTTTTGTCCTTGGAACTGGTTTCCAAAGGTTTCAGGAGCCGGGACTGGTCCACCAAGGCCCCTGTTCGGCACTAAAACTGGTTCAGAACCTGAAACAGTTGGTTCTTCCTCATGAATCATGACATCATCAGTGGGCGTGTCTTATTCTAGGTTCTGAAGAGAAGCAGGAAGTAGAAGTTTAGTGTTTACTTACACCTGAGTAATTGGATTAAATTAGATTAATTGGTGCAGTGGTTAGCACTGGTGCCTCACAGACAGAAGGTTCTGGGTTCGATTCCAACACCAGTCGACGGGGGGTGGGACCTTTCTGTGTGGAGTTTACATGTTCTCCCCATGTCTGCGTGGGTTCTCTCCGGGTACTCCGGCTTCCTCCCACCATCCAAAGACATGCACTAACAGGTTGATTGGTTAATGTAAAATTGCCCATAGGTGTGAATGTGAGAGTGATTGTTTGTCTCTGTATGTTCAGCCCTGAGATGAACTGGTGAAAGGTCCAGGGTGTACCCCGCCTTCGCCCCTATGTAGCTGGGATAGGCTCCGAGCGACCCCTGTGACCCTAGTGAGGATAAAGCGGGTTCAGAAAATGAATGAATAGATTAGATTAGACAAAATAGATTAGAGAAGATTACACTACATTAGATTACACTATATTAGATTAGATTACAGTGTTTCCTGTGGAACTGATCTGTTGGTGTGGGGATGGAAGGGGGGGTGGGGTGCATGCGTTTTGGTCGGTAACTGCGCGTGTGCGCCGGTTTCTGTCCAACTTGTAATACTATGTGAGTACGAGGTGGTGCAGTCCTTGCCCCCCCCCCGCAGAAGTGAAAGTGAAACTTTACGCTCATTTATCTTGTCTCTTCCTCCTGAAGCTTTGCAAACTTTCATTTGAGGGGACAGGACATTTGTCCTGGACTATTATTATATTATACACATGCATAAAAAGTCTAATGTGACAGTAATGATTTTTTTTGTATAAAATGTTTGGTGTAGCACAGTGACGTGCAGTCAGAGGAGGCAGGGGAGTCAATCTTGAAAAGAAAAAAAACTTGACTATAAAATATAATAAATGTTGATAGTTGTCAGCTGGTATGTCCTATAAACTCATTTTCCATTCAAATCCAATATTGTTATTATTATTATTACTTTTTTGTCAATTAGAATAGCAGAATTTCCGCATGCTCCGTTCAAATACAGGGAGGAGGCAGCGCTGTGCCTCCAGGAGAACTGTCTCCTCCCCTCATGAACTCTGCTGGTACCGATGAAAATATTGTCGCTGTCCCTCTGTTTATTGCAGTTCAGATGCTTTCAAATACTCTAATTATATGATCTATCCTTCTATAATCTGCTTAACATATGGAATGTATTTCTGTAATGTGTTTAGGCTCGCAGATTAATCCTAAAACCGCAGTGAAAAAGTCACTCGGGGAGGCAAACAGTACCCCTGCCTCATGATAGATGGCGCCTGTGAGTCCACAGATTCATGTGCTGATAATCTTCTTTGTTCTTTTTTATACACTTTAATTCACCAGGATCGGCGCATGGATTTCATGTACAAATAAAGGTAAGACCATAAACTTTTTTTATTTTTAGTTTGAAATGGCTCTTTTTAAAGGTTTCCTGTTGAGTTCCTGCCAGTCTACCTATGCTGACCTGATGCACAGCCCATATACCCAGGCCGTTCCTTTTGCTCACTCTCTCTATTCCAGTTTCTCAGGCCACCATATATTTGTAGATCTGGCTCTGAAAGAGTCAGTGCCCCCCCAGCCATGAACCCCACTGCATGTCATTGGTGTAGCAGCATGGATTTGGCTGTGGCGCTGTGCCACGGCAAACCAGCGGAAACGCTGGATTAGATGCATAATATTCCCACCTGGATACTGGAAGATTAATACAAGGCACAAAAATATATTTCTCCAATTTAATAAAAACCACAAACAGTGTAAAACAAATGGATTTCATATCACAGATGAAAATGTAACAACACACATAATAAACCTGAAGGAAGACAGTAATATTTCCTGTACATGCTTCAAAAAAGGTTTAAAAACATTCTTTTCTATTTACAAAAGTATAAACTAGAGCGAACTGTTCAGACTCTGTGATGTTCGATCAGGAAAAACGTCTTCGATGGTTTTGTTTTACTTTAATTCAGATTTCTACACTTGGACTTTTTACAGAAACACGAGGTTGTGATAAAAACCACATCATCCATAAAGTCATTTTATTTCAAAGCTGCTGCGGTGAAGTTTTACTGCAGAGAAAAAACACTAAATATCACTCAAAGCTGAAGTAACGAGCTGATAAAGACCACAGCAAATCTATAGAAACATCGAATTAAGTTTCATATGACGTGAGAGGAAAAGATGACGAAGCTCAGACGGCGTCGGTCGTATTTTCACTGATATGAAAATCAGTGATGTCGTCATACATGGAATCATTTTCAGCAACATCACCTTTAACAAAGAGTTTATTTTACAAAAGAGGTACAAATAATGAAACATAAAAAGGAAAAATCACATATACAAACACAAAATGATTAGAAATAAGTCATACAAAGATAACATAGCATGAAATATGAGTTATATGAAAAAAATATAAGTATTAGTTAATATTTACCTGTAATATTAACAGTGTCAAACTCTGCTGTTTCTTCTCTGGATCTTTTTACACCTAAACATAAAGAACAAAAGGGATTTAATGATGTGTTAGTTACATACTTTCATATATTTTACAATCTTACAATATTTATTTCCCTATTTTACAGGAAAAAATTGGACAAAAATGAACCAAATAATCAACAAAATAAAAAAAAGAGCAGAAATGAACAAAATAATCAATGAAATGACCAAAAATGGACAAAGGACAAAGATGATGAAACTAATCCAAAACACTGACAAAAATTAGCAAAATCATCAACAAAATGAACAAACATAAAGAAAATAGTCAACAAACTGGACAAAAATGAAGGAAAAAAAGGACAAAAATGAAAATAATTATCAACAAGATGACCAAAAATGAAGAAATAATCGACAACATAGACAAAGATGAACCTAATAGTAAATAAAATGAACAGAATATTCAACACAAAGGACAAAGATGAGGAAACTAATCCAAAACACTGATAAAAATGAGAAACATCATCAACAAAATGAACAGACATAAAGGAAATAGTCAAGAAACTGAACAAAAATGAAAAAAAAAATCAACAAACTGGACAAAACTGAAGGAAAAAAAGGACAAAACTGTCAAAATAATCCAATAATCTGGCCCTTTTGACTGAAAACATTCTGGCCCACACAGGGGACCATCTCCTTCGGAGTGTCTCCCCTTAAAATATACGTCATATACTGCACCCTTGTGGTGTGAGTTGAGAATTACATCAAAAAAAGCTGAATTATGTACGAAAAATTCCATTTTCCTCTTCCTTTGATAAAACATCTACAGAAAATATAACAGAATAGAATATCCATAACACTCTAAATGAAGTAAATGGACCAGTGTGGGCGAGTGGGTGGGTTCTTTTTTTTTTTTTCCTAAGTTTTTGTTTGTTGTCAGTTGACTTTTGTAAAACTGGACATGTTTATTTCTGTACTGAGAGGATATGCATAGTCAAACTGTGTCCTAATTAAAAAAAAAAAAAAAACAGTATAAAAGATGACTCCAATGTATTTACACAAAGTTGTAAAAAATGAAATTCTGTGGAAGAAAACACTTTCACTTTTCAAGGTCGTTTAAAATCTACATAAATTTTTCCTTTGCACAAAGTTGTAGATTCACTGAAACACAGTTCACACAGCAGAATGTTATTGAGGAGATCATCTTTAACCCTTCGATGTCTGAGTGTCTGGACCCTCCACTCTAACATTAATGGGTCAAAATGACCTGGGTTCAAATCAGTATGTTGTAATGACACTTTTGTCTGTTTGTTTTGTTAAAAATAATCATTTGTATTATATTTTGGTCCAAAAAAAAAAAAAAGATTTCACATTTGAAATACTTGTTTCACTTTTTCTTTTTTCTTTTTCTTTTTTTTTTTTTTTTTACATTTCAGGGCTCGTGACTGTGACTGAATTACGGTCGCATGCGCCTGAGAATTTCGGTAGTGCGACTGTTTTTGAGATTACGATCGCACGGTGCGCCAATAAAAAAATGAGCGAAAATTAACACGTGCGCCTAGAATAATGGCTGCAGAAGTAACTCGTCAGCTGAAAATAAACAAGCTCCACGCCCCGCTGACTGAAGCGGAAAATCTAGTCCCCGCCCCCTCGCGTGCGCATCTCTGCGGATGGTCCAACACTGCATGACTTCGATGCACTGCCAGCGGTCAGGTCAGGAAGTACCTACACTCTGGCACCAGGTCAAGGAGGCCTGACTTCAGGCGTGGTGTAGACCACAGTGACTAAGGGCCTTTAGGCCATGAAATAAAAAAGTTGGTTGTTGCAAATAATGGTGTGATTCGTCTTTCTTCTCCAAGAACCAACTAAAGTATATACCACACATTGTCAATTGTTTTGCACCTGTGTCAATGTAAGCTTTTTCTTTCATACTCTATTCAAATACTTTATTCTAGGTTGTTAACATTGCTTAAATACATATAGGAATTAGGGCTGCACGATTAATCGATTTTAAATCGAAATCGGATTTTTTAATTAGGACGATTTTTAAAAAAGGGAAATCGTAAAATCGATTTCATCTGTCTCGTGCCTGCGGGCCGTGCGCTTGCGGGCTCCCGTAGGCTCCTCCTCCTATCAGTGACAGCGGTCTGTCACAGAACTCCGTGCAATGGCCGGACTTTAAATGTGTTCATGAGCCCGCAGTACTTATACCAATGTAAGCCGTGGCTTCACGCACGGATCCCGCAACTGAAATAGAACTGCATGCGGATCACTCATCTTCCGTTGTCCCGGATCCGTACCGTACTGTCTTCTTCTGATCCGGGTCCGGGTCTCGGGGTCATCAGCCTCAGCAGAGGAGCCCACACAGCCCTGTGCCCACACACATGCACCTGCTCCAGGATAGAATCCCTCCAGCGTGTCCTGGGTCGGTCTGTTCCACGCACGGATCCCCCAGTTTAAATAGAACCACATGTGGATCACTTATATTAACCTGGTCCACGCACGCACGCACGCACGCGCGACTGATGCCTGTCACTGACTGACACTGGGATCACTTCTGTGGGCCCAGATACCCAGGAAAAAATAAATAAATAAAATAAAAAAAAAACAACAACAACAACACACACACACACACACACATATATATATATATATATATATATATATATATATATATATTTATTTTTTTTTTTTTAATTAAATAATTAATTTAGTCCTCTTACTTGCTAAATTTTTCATTCACAAATGTAAGTTCTGTAACACAAAACCAAATATTATTTATTTTTTGAAAGATGTTGAACTTTATTTAAAGCTGTTAGATAAATCTGGAAACAAAAAGGCTATAAAAAACATAAGTATTTGCTCTGATTTGGACATTGTATTATAGTGTATTCCCCCTGACAAACTTCTGTTATTTTCTTGTTGCATACATTGTTTGTATACTCTATTTCATTCAATAAAGATTTAATTAAGAAAAAATAAACTTCTGTGGGTTCATCACGTGATACCATCACAGATTTGAGGTCAGAGCAGTGCCTTGCATTGTGGGCTGCTCACGAAAACGACATGCTGACTTCTGTTGTCTTTTGTAGTTTTACCCAAAAATCGAAATCAAAATCGAGTTTTTAGAGGAAAAAATCGGGATTTTTTTTTTTTGCCAAAATTGTGCAGCCCTAATAGGAATATTACTTGGTATGGCCAAGAGTTTTGCTTGTTCTCCAAATTTTTTATATAATAGTGGTGCGCCTAGATTTTAGCCTGTGCTCATAACTTTTTAGGTTTAGGAGCACAGTGCTCCTAGGTCAAAAAGTTAATTTTGAGCCCTGCATTTTTAACAATAAATTGGAATTTCATATATATATATATATATATATATATATATATATATATATATATATATACACACACACACACACATAAAAATTTTAAAAGTAAAGCATATACAGTTTATAGTATTTAACAGTGATAGAACAGTGTCTACATCCATTCAGTGAGTGAGTCATTTGTTTTTTCTGTTGAATGAGTCAAAGGTTCAGATGTAATTCTATTGTAAATGAATGTGGGTCATTTGGACCCAAAGATGGAAGCTTAGGACAGTAAAACTAAAACTACAATTACATCTAATCTATCCAAAGTAAGTTAAAAACTAAAATGTCATGATGTTAATAACATGTTTTATGATGAACACCTGGAATATGAAACAAAAACTTTTCATGACAAAGACATTACAATAGAACAGCCTGGTTGGGTCATTTGGACCCACTGATGCGTCTAAGGGTTAATGAACCTTTGTTCTGGATCTAAAATGTCATCACATATGAGTTTGTATGAAATGTTAAATCAGCCTTTTTGTGTTTTGCAGCTGAGAATAAATCCTGAGTCATGTAACAGTTCATGATATTTTGACATTTTCAGCTCAACAGATGGAATGCACACCTGTCACTTCCCCCCAGGCCACGCCCCTCTCAGTCAGACTGAGCGGCAAAAACAAACCAGCTCAACATGGCGGAGTACAGCAGTAACTACAGCCAGAGCAGGAAAACTGTGGAATAGAAGATGAAATTAAAGACAGTTGGACTGGACATGGGTCCATCCAAGCTACCAAACAACCAGTGTTCTACCAACACTGGTCTGGGACAGAAATCACCTATCCTGACATTTAGATGAACCTGAGTTCAACGCCGGGAAAATCCCCAATGCAAAGGCTGAAAGCATCCAACAGACCCAGAGTTGTGTCCATCCTGGTCCTGGTTCATTAGAGGATTCCAGCTGGTGAGTGCTTTCATTCAACATACTATTGTTTTGGAGGTTTTGTGTCAGTGCAGACGCATTTTGTTGGCGGTGATTTGGGCGGTAAAGGCCCAGCAGTAGTGCTCACAGTTCACTACTGATTTACTGGAGTTGAACCCTTAGTACTGACCCAAGTGAGTGGATGATCTACTGGTACTGTGGAGATTTAAGGAGAGTTCCCATCAAATACTGGATCCAACACAGATCCAACAGCTGTGTGCTAGAGGAGCCCCTGATCTGGAAAACTAGGTTAGCCTCAGTTTAAGCTAGTTTACAAATCATGTAGAGCACAAGGTTCACAATCACACAACTGAAGACACAAACGATTCAGTTCTGAAACATAGAACTAAATGACAGATGCTAACATTAAGAGCTTTACTAAGAAGGAACGTTAGCCAAAACCAGATGGAATTTAAGGGATGATTTTACACCAGAACACAGCACAAATGAACGTTAGCTGACACAGATCCAGGTTTGGTTGTCTGGATTCCAGTTCTTTCTCTGAATTGCAGCGATCCATCTGCTTCTTCTGTCTGTGGCTTTAGGTCGCCGCTAAAACGAGAGCTCCCAGTGCTTTTTAAACCTATTTGTGCGATCAATGGCACAACAGCTCTGCCCCATTTTTTATTCAGTATTGTTCTTCAGTTTAGACAGGATTGAATTCAACGCTGTCACTCATCTGCCTCTGTCTGCCACTCAGTGGGCGGAACCACGGTGACTTCCGCTAGCGCTGACGTCATGTGCAGACCCTCTATTTCACTGTTGACTCACCTCGTTTTATAAACCAGAGTCTAAAACTGCAGCAAAGGACGAAGAAGATGAGGACAGACACCAACGTGACTTTATAAACCAAACAGAAATGTGGTGGAAGATGTTCAGGAACATCTGGAAAACAAAGAACACAGTTTAGACTTTTATCAGTAGGATTAAACATGGAAACCTGTGTTCTAGACCATCAGCATCATCATCATCATCATATTTCTGACTCATATTATGGAATGTACACTGATCACCCATTACATCATGTCCAGATGTTTTCTTTTTTATTCACTCATATTCTTTTCGTATTCATTTTTAATCAGTCTTTGGGTTAAATTGGTCTGGATTTGTTTTTCTGTGTTTTTGCTCACTTTTTTATTTTTTGTAAATTTAGTGTGTTTTACTGACAGTTGAGCATGTGTGGGAGGTGTCGGACACATAAATCTGATCTATGGATGCACATTATTTTTGTTTTTCGCTAACTTTTGTTCAATTCATTTACGACTGTATTTATTTATTTTGTTTATTTTTTTCAGTGGGTTCACAATTCAGTTCATTTTGTTGACTAGGATGTTCTTTTTTTCGCCATTTTTTAAATTGTGTTGTAGATTTTAGTCAGTTATTGTTGATTTTTGTTCATTTTATTCACTCATATTCTTTCATATTCATTTTTAATCATTCTGTGTTAAATTGGTCTGTTTTCGTTTTTCCTGTATTTTCGCTCTATTATTATTATTTTTTTTTTTTTTTGTAAATTTAGTTTATTTCGCTGAAAATCGAGCATCTGTGGAGGTGTTGGACAAATAACTGATCCATGGATGCACGTTATTTCGTTTGTTTTTAGCTAAATTTTGTTCAATTCATTTATGACTGTATTTATTTATTGTTTTGATCATTTTTTTCAGTGGGTTCACAATTCAGTTAATTTTTTTGACTATGATGTTCTGTTTTTTTCCCATTTTTGTTAATTGTGTTGTAGATTCTAGTCAGTTATTGTTCATTTTATTCACTCATATTCTTTTGTTTTCATTTTTAATTATTCTGTGGGTTAAATTGGTCTGTGTTTGTTCCTTTTTGGATGAGATCATCATCTTTAAACCCACTTTAGCGTCAGTATCATAATATTATGGCTGATGAATGTATGAACGTATTGAACGTGTATAAACTGCAGATGGAGTTTGTCGCGTTCCACTTACTTTCTTCATCATTTACATGTTTTGTTGTGGTCGTACCGGTGTTTTCCACAGGTGTTGGTTTGGTCTGGACAGCGTCTGCAGAAAAAAACAAAAGTAGGACATCTTCAAACCACTGGACCCATGCTGATGCTGAACCTGCTCTGGGTTCTGTTTCTCCTGGTAAAGCTTCAACCACATGAGTTTCATTTGAAGCCAGAATTAGACCTGTGTGAACCTACCTGTGTCTAATGCTGTTGGTCTGAATGTAGGTGTGTTTGGAGTTTGAGCCGCTTTTCCTCCTGTGAAGAAGAAAAAAATCTGCATTAATGTGAAACAAATGCATTTTTACCATCATCAATAATTTAGCGTTCACTCCAAGGTTCTAATAGTTTTGGATTTTTCATTCTAGTTTAGTTTTATTTAGTTTGGACTTTTTTTCCTCTTAATTCAGTTAGTTTTAATTCGTTTTTAGAGCAAGTTTGTTAGTTTTTATTATTTTTCACTTTTTTTCTAAATGTTTAGTTTTATTTTTGTCGTCTCTTTTCTCTTCTTCTCTGTGGTCGTATTCACATAAATCCCAGACAGGACTCTGCTGCTTTCTTTAGTCTGCATGTTTCCAGGTTGGAGGGCCTACATCCTGGTCCTGCAGCACAGATGTTTATTCATGCCTGCTGTACCACATTTGTCCAGCAGTCACTGCCAAAGCCTTCACATGATTCTGGCCATAGTAACATGATTATAAGGCTGTTGTATTCCCAAAACGATTCATTTCTCCCAAAATATTAGTCCTGTCAACTTGCTGTTTTCACTAGTGTCTTTCTTGACCAAAAATACAAAAGTATGACAAACTGCAGCAGTCAGCTGTGTACGCTGTAGAGCAGGGCTGTCAGACTCATGGTAGTTCAGTTCCACATTCAGATAAATTTCATCTGAAATGGGCCGGACCAGGAAAATAATAACAGAATAATATATAAATAATGTCAGCTCCAAACTTTTCTTTGTGTTTTAGAGTGAAAAAAGCAAATGTACATTATGTAAAGGTTTCCATCTACACACTGTACTTTCAGAAGATGTGAATAACATGAACAAACTCAAAAAATCAGTGTAATTTTAACACTATTCTGCCTCAGTTTATCATTTCCACATGTACATTATAACGAACAGATCACAGTGGATCTACAAACACACAAAATATTTAATAACAGGCAGAATATTGTTAAAATTGTACTTAAAACATTTCAGGTTCATATTTGTTCAGGTTATTCACATTTTTTGTGAAATTAATCTTTTTGTGTAAATGCATGAAAATATTCACATTTACAAAGAGAAACATTTGCAGTTGTCATTATTTCTACGTTATTCTGATAGTATTTGACTGGTCCTGCCCACTTCAGATTGAACTGTTCTGAATGTGGAACCTGAACTAAAAGGATTGTTCATATCTTAGGGTAATTTTTGCATTTCACAAATTCATCTCAAGGGCCAGACTGGACCCTTTGGTGGGACAGATTTGGGCCCCAGGGCCGCATGTTTGACACCTGTGCTGTAGTGTGATGCCTGACACACACACACACACACACACACACACACACAGTCCACTTCCCTTTTATAATATAGAAAATATGCAGTAAATGTATTTTTGTGTGTCATCTTCTGCCTCCACAGTTCGTCTGTCACCGCTCATACCACCGTGATGCAGAACTTTCTACAAATCTGTTTCACTTCTTCTCACCTGTGGTCACGTTCACATACACGGCAGGTTTTCCGTCACAGCTGTACAGTCCAGAAACAGAAGGAGTCAGCTCTGTCAGAGTCACATTCAGACCAGCCAACGGACCCCATCCACCAAACTGTCTGCTCCACATGGGCCCAGATGAACCAGGAACAGCATGAGGACACGTCAGAGTGACACTGGAGCCTTCTGCTACATGATGGATGAAGGTTCCTGAACACAACACACACACACACACACACACACACACACAGTGTCAGAACAGGACCGTAAAAGTCTACTGAAAAAAATACAAAATACAGGTTAATTTAATGTGACTTTTACACTTTTAAATGTTAGAAACAATGAAAAACTGACAACACCATGTAATGTACCTTCTATTATTTTATTTTGTTTTATTTTATTCTATTTTATTGCATTTTATTTTGTTTTATTTTATTCTGTTTTATTGTATTTTATTTTGTTTTATTTTATTCTGTTTTATTGTGTTTTATTTTGTTTTATTTTATTCTATTTTATTGTATTTTGTTTTAATTTATTTTGTTTTATTTTATTGTATTTATTTTGTTTTAATTTATTCTATTTTATTTTGTTTTATTTTTTTCTATTTTATTATATTTGATTTTGTTTGAATTTATTTTGTTTTCTTGTATTTATTTTGTTTTAATTTATTTATTAAGGGTGCCCACCTGAAGACCCCAGTGAAGCTTTTACCCCTACCCCACTCATCACCAAGTGCTGATCAATCAGGGATTGTAATACCAAGTCCTATGAGCTCAACTATTTTATTTTGTTTTATTTTATTCTATTTTATTCTATTTTATTTTGTTTTTATTTAATGCTATTTTACTGTATTTTATTTTGTTTTATTTTATTGTATTTTATTTTATTTTTTTCTTTTATTTTGATTTATTTTGTTGTATTGTATTTTGTTTAATTTTATTTTGTTTTGTTTTATTTTATTGTATTTTAGTATTTTAATTTGTTTTATTGTATTTTCTTGTAATTTGTTTTGTTTTGTTTTGTTTTATTTTTATTCAAACCCAAAAAAACCTACAACAGTGTTTCAGACCTCTGACTCTCATGTATTTATTCTGTTTTTATCATTTATAATTACATTTTTATCTAGAAGTGCTCAGAGAGCGCAGACCTCCACTAGGGCAGATCAGTGGTTAACGATACCCTTGGTCGATAGAAGAGCATTTACACGTGTTTTCACATCTAATGCACTGACACCTAGGGAGATTTAATGTCCATATTTGGGTCCTATTTTTGGACCCAGTATTTGATTATAAATTCATTAATTATGGGATGGATCAGAGCAGGAGGATAATTGTTTTTGCATTTATCTGAGCTCATCATTAGGTCCACCCTGGGGGAAATCTGTCTACATTTACCTTTTATTACTGTGTCTAAAAAGATGGAAAAGTGACAGAAACTAAAATAAACTCAGTTTCACAGAAGCACCCAAATATATATAACACTGTAAAAAAACCCAAACATAATAAAACCTGTATTATTCTGGCAGCTGGGGTGCCGAAAAAATGCTGTTAAATAATGGAAAATAACCATCTCATAAAAATACGGTAATTTTCCATAATTAGAATACAGTTTTTTGCCCTAACTTTACATGAGATTTTGCTTTTTTTTTTTTTTTTTTTAACTTTTTAATGTTTAATAAAGAATATTTACATGTATTAAAACAATCCAATTACCTATAAATATATATATAAATAATTTTCAATGAGACTCAGTTGTCCAATCCACTGATAAAAACTGTATTTGGACAGTTTATCAGTGCTTATACATGTTATACATTCACAAAAATACATTTATTCAACATTTTTGTTGTGAAACCTCCTGTAATTACACAAGATATTTGTCAATTAACAAACAAGTCTGGTTCAACTGACAGAACTAATACTTCTGTTACCGTTAATTGTCAGTAATTTTATCTCGTTTTATTGTTTTTTTTTTTTTTACACTATTAAACTTTAAATAAACAGTTTAATCTCATGAATAGAAAAGAAATATTTGTGAAATTATGATACATTTGCAAATGTATTTTAACCGTATTTTTCTGTGAAAAAAGAAAAAAAATTCTTTTAAAAAACAGAAATTTTATGATTATTCAGTTAGTTTTTTCCTGTTATTTTCCATTTGACATGTAAAATCAGTCTGTTTTTGTCATTTCATTGCTATTTTCCTGTATCTTAAAAATACAGGAAAAATCTGTAAAATAAACAGTGAAAATTCAGTTAAATTACAGATTTGTTTACAGTGTATATAACAAATGCAAACAGTCACAGATCTGTTTTCATAAATTCTACACATTAACTGTGGAGATTCTGAAGATGAAAGACACAAAAGCAGATGAACTCCACTGTTCAAACACACTGATGTGATTAGAGCTTCAGCAGATATTTCAGTTGTGAATAAAAGGCAAATAATCCAAATCGAGAAAATAATGTGTGTAAACAAACAAACGAATGAATGACTTAAAAAATAGATGTGGTTTGTGAGTCTGACCTGTTGGGATCACCGTCAGCTCCACTGAAGGACGGTAATTACAGAAGTATTTTCCACTGTCTGATAAATAAACTCTGTTAATGTGCAGTGAATTATATCCCACTGAACTGAACCGTTCCTCTGGGTCATATCTTTTTTGTTCTTTGTCACCAATACGTGAAAATATAAAAATGTACTCTCTATGACCTGGTTTATCCCAGGTCATCCTGTTGTCCATGATGTTAGAACAAGGTAAAGACATGGAGCTCATCTCCTTCACAGCCATACGAACAAACGTCCCTGGAAAAACAGAATCAAACACATCGACATATATTTGACTATTTGAACTTGTCGACACAATGAACCAGTAAAATCTAAGGATTAATAAATGAAAAGTTGAACATGTGATGAGTCTGAATGAACTTCTGTTAAACTGAATGTGTCCTGTGTGTTTTCACTCATGTCTGATTATTGTTAAATGGTCGTTTTTACCTGCAGACACTGAACAGCTCAGAATGAAGGCAGACACCAGGATGGAGACGTAGACGTTCCTCCTCATCTTCACTGAATGAAAATGACAGAACGAGTCAGAACAAGAACAGGAACTGAGTAAACCCCTCCCCCAAAAACCACAGCTGTCCACTGGCACCGAGGCTGGTACTAGAGTTAACATTTACACATGATACAGCACTGATGGATCTGTGCTTCAGCAGGTCAGTTAACCGACCGACTGACCAAACAACCAACCAACCAACCAAGATTGAATATTGTACATGTCGAGGCCCAAAACGGAATCTGGCCCGATTCAGAATCGGGCCGGCCCAGAATGGAATTCTATTCTAGGCCGGCCTAGAATGGAATCCTGCTGCTATAATGTTATTTTTATACCATGTTTAATGCAAATGATCTAAATTATTACAAAAATCAATACATGGAATTTGCAAATATGTGAAAAAAAATGAAACAACATTTTAATTGTAAACTATAATAATATTTATTTACAAATAGAACCTAGTGGTACTCCCCACCAATATATGGTACAGTGAAATGGACTGAAACTGACAATAGTTACTCAAGGTATGTAAGACTGAAAATGTAAAATTATGACAAATTATGGAATTATGGATCATTTGCATTAAACATGGTATAAAAATAACATTACAGCAGCAGGATTCCATTCTAGGCCGGCCTAGAATAGAATTCCATTCTGGGCCGGCCCGATTCTGAATCGGGCCAGATTCCGTTTTGTGCCTTGACATATATATTTTCTCTGCCGTCGTGCCTCCTACTCTTGTCTGTTTTGTATCGTTCCATCTTTTCTACATCACTGTGTCAGTTATCTCATACCTGCTGTTCTATTATCACATCTAAGTCGGTTAAAATCAGACCTGATGCTGTGAAGGTGCACTTTTATGAAAAATTAAGAAATAATCCCAATGAATACATTTTGATTTGAAAAAAAAACTAAAACCAAGTGTTCAGAGAACGCAAACCTCCGCCAAGCCCCCTGAACAGTGTGCATGTGTGGATCGACTGTTTCTGTTTAAAGGAGTTATTAGTTATTAGCATTTGAATGTAGGAGAAAACGAATTGTGACCCCCTGCAAATTCCCTGTGTAACTGCTTCTGTTATTTTCGTTGAACAGCAAAAACTGGAACTTACGTCACAGAACATATGTCTATGGATGTGCAAAACACATTTCATAATGATTTTTCATGAATTGCATTTTTTATGATTTTTTGAAAATGGTGCATAAAAAATAAAAGTCCACAGAACGGAACGGAAGAGAAATGGAGCGGAACGATATTTTGTACAAAGTTGAAGCTTGGTCCCAGTCATGTGTCTGTCAAATTATATTCAGTTCACATCAATAGTAGTTGAATTCTAATTTTAAATGTGTGGGAAATGGGATTTTCAGTGTAAATGTAAATGTCCACAGAGTCCACATTCCACAGTGGATGTGGACAATTTAGTTCCAGATACAAGAGATTGTTCTAAGCTACAGGTGGATCCAACTGGAGGAGAATCGGAGTCGTTTTGAATTTTTGATGAATTTTGGAAAATGTCTTAATGATGACAGATGGAAAATTGTAGATGTTGTGACCTTGCTGTGACCTTGAACTTTGGCCTACTGGGACCAAAATGTAATGGGTTGGTCCCAGGGCCTAGGCCTATCTGTGGGGAAGATTTGGAAAAGATGGGAGGAAGAGTTAAACAAACACACAAAGCAAAGTGATCACAGTACCTCCTGACGGCGGTAACTATGAAAATATTTCCATTAACAAACCATCCTTTAACACTAAAATGTGAATAACCTGAACAAATATGAACAACCAGAAATATCTAAAGAAAATTCAGTGCAATTTCAACAATATTCTGCCTGTTAGTAAATGTTTTGTGTCTTTGTAGATCTGATCTGTAATGCATATGTATAAATGATAAGTCGAGGCAGAATATTGATAAGGTTGTACTTGTATATTTTTTTTTAACAAATTTCATTTTTTTCAGGTTATTCACATCCTTTTTGTTCAGATAGTTTGTATACGTAAATATTAGCATAATTGAAAGTCTTTTTTTTTTTTTGTTACCTTTATTTATAGAACTTTTCAACATTTACAGAAGCTTTCATTTAACAAGCATAACATCCATAACGTCAAGCAATGTACTCATGGTACAGAGTTTAACACCAGACATGATAAACAGAACCCAAGGAAAAAAAAAAAAGGCAATACAAACAAGACACATGAAGACAGTCAAGACAGTGCTGTTAAAGGAGGAAAGAAAATATATTTAAAAAAAAAACAGGTCAATAACAATATAAAAACCTAAAATATTTTTAAAGTTCCAGGCCAGGTAACATATTCATACAGTGTACAAGAGGCTCCCATATTTTTTCAAATTTATTGATAGAGTTATTTAGGGTGCACTTAATTTTTTCTAACTTTACGTTAAAGCATGATGTGATGTCTCTGATCCATTGATCATGTGTTGGAGGTGATGAGTCCTTCCATTTGAAGAGAGTGGTACGTCTAACTAGTAAAGATACAGAGGCCACACCTTTTTGTAGGTGAGCTGAAGGAACTGATTCATTTGTGCATGAAATGAGACCGAAAATAACAGTAAGGGGAGATGTCTGAATACGACACCCATATGCCTTAGAAATGAAATGAAAAAGAGTTCCAGAAGGGGGTCAGTTTGGAGCAGGACCATAGCATGTGGTATACTGTTGGTGGGGCCTGCTTGTATCTGTCACAGATAGGGTTTATGTCAGGGAATATTTTTGCAAGTTTAACTTTAGAGAAGTGCAGTCTATGTAAAATCTTGAATTGAATTAAGGAATGTCGTGGAATGTCTTTTTTTTTTTTTTTTGCACTAAAATAATTTGGAGTTGTCATTATTTATTGGCTCTCATGCTATTTCTTTTACTGGTCTGGCTCACTTCAGATTAAACTGTGCTGAGTGTGGGCCCTGGAGGAAACTGAGTTGGACACCCCTGCATTATATAGTCTAGTGCTGCTCACGTGCACACATTCCTGACCAAAACATTGCATCTGAATGCATCTTCTGAAGTGTGTCCCTAGAGGGCGCTCTGCTCCACACACACACCAGGCAGGACCAGGTCTCTGCAGGTTCATTAAAGCTTTCCTGAGCAGCTCACCACACCTGCAGCATAGCCCGGTGGATTTGTGTTCACAACAAGTGAAATGCACAAACAGAAGCCCAGCTCCATGTGCTTCTGTGTGTCCTCCTTCAGCCTCTCACTGAAGTTATGTAAGAACTCCACCCAAATATTTAAGGAAAAAAACATGTATATATGTACTCCACTGGAAAATGTAAGAATCTTCCACATAGACCCGTATATAAATACATACATAAATATATGGCTGCTTGTGTTTACAGTAAAAGGGCTGCACTTCTGTTTGGAACAAACCGTGTGAGTACACTGAAGTAAAACCATCCATGAGTCAACGTGATTTTACCGTAAAACTATCTGTGAGCTGTGATTGGCTCGTGTGCTTGTCACTTACAAAACACCCGCTTTTTCTTTTTATTCATTGGTGGGTTTGCCTGTCTATTAAAAGCTGACCGTTTGATTGGAACGAATCACCTTTAAAACCCTCTCACCCTCTCTGAAGCGTTTTATTGGTCACGTCGGAGATCAATCACGTAAGCGGGTAATGTGATTGGCTTCAGTCGAACCAGTGGGTGGGAGTTATGATGAAATTCTGTTTCCTCGTCTGTCATAAGCGAAAGGAAGGAGCGAGTGCACGAGCGGTGACAGAAGCTGAGGAAAACGGCTCATTTTCCACAGAACAAACACCCGTGGAAGTGGAACAGTCAATGCTAAACCTGTCTGTTCCAGCTCGGGTCGGTTAATGCTAAAAGTTCGCGGCCGTATTAGCCGGTGTAGCTAGCTGCTGTGTGCCCGCTGCTCCGTGTCGGAACACACCGCCTTTGTGGGGATGAGTGCGGAGCTGCTGGCCGACCTGGACAGCCGCTTCTTCGCCGATAACCTCCTGACGAGCGAAGACTGGGGTGAGTCTGCTGTAAAGTACTGTTTCTGTCTCATATGGACGGGCATGTCCCTGACATGAAGCCGGTGGGGGTGCTAGGTGGACGGTGTGGGTGAGCAGCCTCCCTCCCCCTCCAGCCCGGAGAAAAGCCCCCAAACCCGGGGTGGTTTTCAGCTGTGACCCGCTGAAGTGATCCGGTCCAGGATGGAAACTGGGTTCAGTTAGTGGAAAAAGAGAGGAAATGTGCGGGACATGTGGATGCAGCATGTGTTAGAGGTGCTTCCTCTAAAACACACACCCGGATATGTTAGCTTATGTGTTAGAGAGAGAGAGAGAGCCCACTGAAAGAATAATAATAATGATGATAATAATAATAATAATAATAATAATGATAAAGGATCTGCGGCACAAGGAACACACACATATTTATACACAGAACACACACATTTATACACATATACACAGAACACTCACACACATATATACACAGAACACACACATTTATACACACACATTTATACACATATACACAGAACACACACACACACACATTTATAGACAGAACACACTCACACACACTTATACACATACACACAACACACACACACACATTTACACACACATACACAGAACACACACATTTATACAAACACACACAGAACACACACACATTTATACAAACACACACAGAACACACACACATTTATACACATATACACAGAACACACTCACACACACTTATACACATATACACACAACACACACACATTTACACACACATACACAGAACACACACACATTTATACACACATTTATACACACACACAGAACACACACACACACATAGAACACACACACATTTATACACACACACAGAACACACACACATTTATACACACATACAGAGAACACACACATTTATACACACACATTTGTACACACACACAGAACACACACACGTATACACATATACACAGAACACACACACATTTGTACACACACACACATATACACAGAACACACACACATTTATACACACACACACAGAACACACACACATTTATACACATATACACAGAACACACACACATTTATACACACACACACACACACACAGGACACACACACATTTATACACACACACACAGAACACACACACATTTATACACAGAACCAGGCATTTTACAGCAGGGGTGTCAAACTCATTTTCTTCCGGGGCCACATTCAGCCCAATGTAATCTGAAGTGGTAAAATAATAACACGATAGCCAATAAATAATGACAACTCCAAATTGTTATAGTGCAAAAAATAATATTCAGTTATACCAATATTTACATTTACAAACTATCCAAACAAAAAGGATGTGAATAACCTGTAAAAAATGGAATTTGTTAAAAAATATAAGTACATTTTTATCAGTATTATGCTTCAACTTATCATTTATACATATGCACAAAACATTTAGTAACAGGCAGAAAATTGTTAAAACTGTGCTTAATTTTCTTTAGACATTTCAGGTTGTTCATATTTGTCCAGGTTATTCACATTTTATTGTTAAAGGATAGTTTGTTCACGTAAACATTTTCATAATTTAATGTTTTTTGCACTAAATCAAAGAGAAAAAAATTGGTGTAGTCGTTATTTATAGGTTATTATGATATTATTTTTGAGTTTGATGCCCCAACTTGCACTTTGCAAATTCATCCCGTGGGCCGGATTGGAACCTTTGGCGGGCCAGTTTTGGCCCCAGGACGCATGTTTGAGACCTGTGTTTTACAGAAACTGACACTTAGAACAACCTGCATCTGCATTACAAAGGCAGATCTGGTGTTGTATAAAAGCACTGCACAACATCAGGACAAATGGGATACGACATTAATATACAACAAGAAAAGCACTCGGAGAACACAGATCAGTGCCCCCCCCCCATCACCACCAAAATTTAATAATGTGTTTCTTGTGCCAGTATCAACATTTCCTGAAATTTTCATCCAAATCCGTTCATAACTTTTTGAGTTACCTTGCACACAAACAAACAAACAAACAAACAAACAAACAAACACACAAACACACAAAGCAAAGTGATCCCAGTACCTCCTGGCAGAGGTAACAAACTGAAACTGTGGTGTTTAAGGTGTGAAAATTCAATGCAAAACAAGAAAAGCACTTGGAGAGCACAGACCTCCGCCAAGACAGATCTGCCTCCCCCGTCACCACCAAAATGTAATCATTTCTTCCTTGTGCCAGTATCAACATTTACTGAAAATTTCATGAAAATCCGTCCAGAACTTTTTGAGTTATCTTGCTAAAAATCAAACAAACAAACAAACACGTACGCACGCACACAAAGCAGAGCGATCACAGTACCTCCTGGGAGAGAAAATAACTATAAAAATCAGGAGGAAATCAGTGATGCATGCATACAAATATAATACAAGACTTAAAGAGTGCAGAGGAAACTCACTTGGAAATAATATACATGAAACAGTTTTTAGTGTTAAATACAGTCGCGGAAAAAATTATTATTCCATCCAAAGTCCTCAAAAACACTGGTTCTGTAATCCAGTCCCTAACTCCTGTGTGTGTCATGTGACTAAAACACAGAAAAGAAAACATTGAATGAATAAAAGCACAGTTTTTATCAGTACAATGACAGATACTGATGGAAGAACTGACGGGATTTAGGTTTTTATCAAGAAAACAAGTTCAATGGATAAATATCAGCTCTGAAATTAAACTACTATGAGCTGTTTTTGTTGGAATCATTATATTTGTCCAAACAAACGGACCTTTAGTTGGACCAGGCATTAAAATGAACAAGAAACTGAAGAAAACAAGGGGTGGTCTAATAATATTTTCCACAGCTGTATATTAGACTTGTAATTGTGCACCAACTTCAAGGAGCTGATTTATATACTGGATCTTTTACCTATTTTTAGGTTTATAATTATGCTAAAATGCGGAGTTAAGCAGTGAAAGACCAGTTATTAAACTGAGTAACAACAGAATTTGGTGTTGGTATTTATTATTTATAATATAAACTTCAGATTCTGGAAGTAAAATAACTCCTGTGTGTTTGTGCTTAGTTTGATGTTCATGTACATGTTTATTGTTCAATAGTCAGTGTTTAGTGGCGGATGTTTACATCTTTAAGAGTCTGTCAGTTCATTTTTTCATTTTTTTTTTTTTTAACTTTCCTGTTTGTGCACAGTGTCCTGATAACATTGAACTATTGAACACATGCTTTAAAAACAGGTTTTACTCGTACTAATCCCTCATCTCGTTCTAAACACTGAATTACTTTTACTTTTACTTTTGCTGCAGCTTCACAGAAATGCCATCAGACACGACAAAAACGATTTCTGCAAAAAAAACACTGAAAAACTGAAAGATTTCAACCCAAAAGATGCTGCAGTAAATAATACACGTTTATACTTTTATTTTTCAAGACCATCCTGCTGTTCATTCACTCTCGCTGGGTTTTATCTCTTCATCCGTATGTATTGAAGTGTTATTGTTGGTGTAAATAAATCAGAAACTGAGCTTCTCATCACATGCAGCTCAGAAAACACACAATATGACAATTAGTTTTTATGTCCGATGAACCTTCCCACTGCTCTGAAACTCACTGATTTTACATTTTAAAAATTATATAACACATGGTTGGTTTTATTCTGACACAGAAATAAAACTTAAAGATTTTAGTTCAGATATATCCACATGTTTTGAAAATAATTGGATTATTTCGTTCATTTTTTATTATTTTGTTCATTTTTGTTCATTAATATTTGATTTGTTGTTATTTTAGTCTTTTTTTGCTCTTTTTTTTTTCATTTTGTTGATTATTTTGTTCATTTTGTTGATTATTTTAGTCTTTTTTTACTAATTCTGTTGAAGTTTTGTTAATTGTTTAAATTGTTCATTTTGTGGATTTTTTTTTGTTTTGTCAATTTTTGTTCCTTTTGTTGATTATTTTGGTCTTTTTTTATATAATTTTGTGAATTTTTTGTCAATATTTGTTAATTTGTTTTTATTTTTTCGTTCATTTTGTTGATTATTTTCTCATTTCTTGTTCATTTTTTAAATTATTTTGTTCATTTTTTGATTATTTTGGTCTTTTTTTTTACTCATTGACTCACCTCAGAGCCATCGTCTCACTCTTTTTTTTTTTTTTTTTTTCATTTTGTTGATTATTTTGTTGATTATTAGTCTTTTTTTTTTACTAATTCTGTTGAAGTTTTGTTAATTGTTTAAATTGTTCATTTTGTGGATTTTTTTTTGTTTTGTCAATTTTTGTTCCTTTTGTTGATTATTTTGGTCTTTTTTATATAATTTTGTGAATTTTTTTGTCAATATTTGTAAATTTGTTTTTATTTTTTTGTTCATTTTGTTGATTTATTTTCTCATTTCTTGTTCATTTTTTAAATTATTTTGTTCATTTTGTTGATTATTTTGGTCTTTTTTTTTTTACTCATTGACTCACCTCAGAGCCATCGTCTAAGACTAGAAATGAAGTCCAAAGCATCTTCATCATTTTAGAAACAAAGATAACAACTGAACACAAACTAACCAATGCATCAGGACAGAATCACAGACGCCTCCTTAAAGTTACCAACACCTAATTCTGCTGTTACTCATAGGCACCTTGAATTGCCTTGTTGCTGAAATGTGCTATACAAATAAACTTGCCTTGCCTTGCCTAATAAGCCTTTCACTATTTAAAACTCTGCATTTTGACATAATTATAAACTTAAAAATAGTTAAAAGATCCAGTAAATAAGTCAGCCCATTGGAGAGGTTGGTGCACAATTATAAGTCTATTTATTCTGGCCCGGAGAAATAAAATTTAGAGATTTTAGTTCAGATATATCCACATGTTTTGTCCTTGAACATGGAACATTAAAAAAAACAAAACAGTTCAGTCTGTTCGTCATCGTTTCTTTCAGTAAAAATAACAGTTTCTGCTCCGTTTGTCCTGGTTTCTGTTCTTTCTGATCTTCATTTGTGAACGTCATAATTGTTTCCACTATTGATTATTTTCACCATTAATCGATGAGGTTTGTGACATTTTACGAAAGTGTCTCAAAGCCTAAATATGTTATAGAATGTCTGGTTTGTCTCAGAGAACATGAAGAACCACAAAGTAATTAGATTTACAGAGCTGGAACCAACAGTTATTTTCTGGAACATGTTTTTAGGCTTTTTTTGAACTTTAAACCGAATTAAATGACTTAATCTGCATGTCACTGGTTAAAATAATGCACTGCTTCCTGTGTTAGATGTTAGTTGAAAACTTCAGTGCATGGTTGTGGAGTCTGGAGGTCTTTTTCCAATAAAAATATATAATTTAGCATAATCTCATTTGAACAAAAATTAGATAGTGTCCAAAACATCCAAAAGATTTGTGCACTGGAGGATTTCTGTGTGCTGTAGGTCTGGGAAAAGTCATTTTAGTTCATTTGTATGATTGGATTTCACATGAATATATGTTCAAATGCTGCAACTTCGCCTTTTATACGGGTAGAAATACCTCGAATAAAACCAGGAACAAAACTCAAGACAAGGCAGGTTTATTTCTATAGCACAGGTCATGTACAAGACTATTCAAAGTGCTTTACATGAAACATGAAAAGCATTACAGCAGAAGCAATAAAAAGTAGAGCCATGAGACAAACAAACAAACAGAAAATCTGATAAACAGATAAAACAGATAAAACCTTTTAGCTTAAAAGGAACAGTGCAGATCTGACCTGATGAATGCAAACTATTCAAATGCAGCTGAGAACAGGTGGGTCTGGAACCTGGATTTAAAGAAACGGAGTGTTTCAGCTGATCTGGCCCAGAATAAACCCAGAATAAAACCAGAATAAACCCTGAATACAAGACAGAATAAACCCTGAATAAACCCTGAATAAAACCCTGAATAAAACCTGAATAAACCCTGAATAAACCCCAGAATAAACCCTGAATAAACCCCAGAATAAACCCAGAATAAAACCAGAATAAAACCCTGAATAAACCCCAGAATAAACCTTGAATAAACCCAGAATAAAACCTGAATAAAACCTGAATAAACCCCAGAATAAACCCTGAATAAACCCCAGAATAACCCTGAATAAACCCCAGAATAAACCCTGAATAAAACCAGAATAAACCCTGAATAAAACCAGAATAAACCCTGAATAAAACCAGAATAAACCCTGAATAAAACCAGAATAAACCCTGAATAAAACCAGAATAAACCCTGAATAAAACCCAGAATAAACCCCAGAATAAACCCAGAATAAAACCAGAATAAAACCCTGAATAAACCCCAGAATAAACCTTGAATAAACCCAGAATAAAACCTGAATAAAACCTGAATAAACCCCAGAATAAACCCTGAATAAACCCCAGAATAAACCCTGAATAAACCCCAGAATAAACCCTGAATAAAACCAGAATAAACCCTGAATAAAACCAGAATAAACCCTGAATAAAACCAGAATAAACCCTGAATAAAACCAGAATAAACCCTGAATAAAACCCAGAATAAACCCTGAATAAAACCAGAATAAACCCTGAATACAAGACAGAATAAACCCTGAATAAAACCCAGAATAAACCCTGAATAAAACCCAGAATAAACCCTGAATAAAACCAGAATAAACCCTGAATAAAACCCAGAATAAACCCTGAATAAAACCCAGAATAAACCCTGAATAAACCCCAGAATAAACCCTGAATAAAACCAGAATAAACCCTGAATAAAACCCAGAATAAACCCTGAATAAACCCCAGAATAAACCCTGAATACAAGACAGAATAAACCCTGAATAAAACCCAGAATAAACCCTGAATAAAGCCCAAAATAAACCCGGAATAAACCCTGAAGAAAGCCCAGAATAAAATACAGAATAAACCCTAATAAAAGACAAAATAAACCCAACAATAAACTCTGAATAAACCCCGGATAAACCTTAGAATAAACTCTGAATAGACCCTGAGTAAACCCAGGATAAAGCCAGAATAAAACCCTGAATAGACCCAGAACAGACCCTGCGTGAACCCTGACCTAAATGCAGTCAGATAAGACAGTAGTTTATTAGTGCTGAAGTCAGGTCAGGTTGGTTCCACACACCTCAGTGAAAACACAAGAACACTCTAGAACCACGACTAATGAGTCCACCAGTCATCCACTACTGCACAGGGGACAAACCTACGGTCCGTGACCCAAAACCAGCCCCCCAGAGGTTCCAGTCCGGTCCACCAGTGGTTCCAGTCCAGCCCAGGGGATGAGTTTGCATGCTGAACTGGTTTTAGTTACGGTTCCACAAACAGAACTATATGATCTAAACCAGGGCTGTCAAACTCATGTTAGTTCAGTTCCACATTCAGCTAAATCTGATCAGCAGTGGGCCCAACCAGTAAAATAATAACAGAATAATATAGAAATAATGTCAACTCCAAACTTTTCTGTTTTAGAGCAAGAAAAAGTAAATTTACATTATGAAAAGGTTTACATCTACAAACTATCCTTTCAAAAGACGTGAATAACATGAACAAACTCAAAAAAATCAGTGTAATTTTAACACTATTCTGCCTCAGTTTATCATTTCCACATGTACATTATAACGAACAGATCACAGTGGATCTACAAACACACAAAACATTTAATAACAGACAGAATATTGTTAAAATTGTACTGACTTCTCTTCAGACATTTCAGGTTGTTCATATTTGTTCAGGTTATTCACATTTTTTGCGAAATTATACTTTGTTTTAGTGTAAATACATGATAATATTTACATTTACAAACAGAAACATTTGCAGTTGTCATTATTTAAATGTTATTAAGATAATATTTGACTGGTCCTGCCCATCTGAGATTGAATTGGTCTGAATGTGGAACCTGAACTAAAAGGATTGTTCATATCTGAGTGTAATTTTTGCATTTCATAAATTCATCCCTTGGACCAGACTGGACCCTTTGGAGGTCTGGTTTTGGTCCACAGGCCGTATGTTTGACCCCCCTGGAGCACAGAGCTGCTCATGGAATAAAAGCATCATAATGTGTTGAAGCTCCATGTGCACTCAACCTGTCAGTCATTAGTTCTCCCATCATGCTTTGCAAGTCACGGCTCTGGACTTTGAAACTGAAATAAACAGCGAGTCCAACGGAAAATACTGACTCTATAAAAACGGGGATGTTTATAAACTAAATGGACAAAAGTATGTGGACACTTCATGTCTAAGATGTCCTGTTTATGAGGTTAGACATAAAAAACATCTATATTTTCTAAAAGTTTAATGGTAGATTTTTCTTCCTCAGTCAGATGTGATGAAAGTAGATGTTTAGATGTGGTTAGTTTACAGAGTTTACAGTCAGAGCAGGAAAAAGATTTAATAAATTTGGAGGAAGAACATTTAAAATCATAGAATAAAAAAAACAACATAATCAATGTTGAGAGAAATTAATTAGATTATTTTGTTCATTTCAGAAAAACTCTAAATGTGAGTTCAGATCCAAACAGACAGATCTGGCAGGAAAAGATGAAAAAAAAAAAAAAGGAATTTTTGAATTTTTTTTTTTTTTTTTTTTAGGTCTTTTTTTCTTTGATTCTATTTTTTGGTGTTTTTCTGATTGTGAATCTGTTTTTTACGTGTTTTTTTTTTTTTTTTTCTCTGAATCTTTTTTTGGGTGTTTTTTCTGATTGTGAATCTGCTTTTTTTTTAGGTGTTTTTTATTTTTTTTCTCTGTTTTTTTGGTGTTTTTCTGATTGTGAATCTGTTTTTACGTGTTTTTTTTCTCTGAATCTGTTTTTTGGGTGTTTTTTTCTGGTTGTAAATCTGTTTTTTAGGTGTTTTTTTTTTCTCTGAATCTGTTTTTTTGGGTGTTTTTTCTGATTGTGAATCTGTTTTTTTTTTTTAGGTGTTTTTTATTTTTTCTCTGTGTTTTTTTGGTGTTTTTCTGATTATGAATCTGTTTTTTAGGTGTTTTATTCTCTGAATCTGATTTTTGGGTTTTTTTTTCTGGTTGTAAATCTGTTTTTTAGGTGTGTCTCTCCATGTGGATCATTATTCCTGACGTTTCCCTCTTTGTGTATTTTGTTGTTGTTGCTGTTTTTTCTCTGTTTCATTGGTTTTCTCTGTTTTGTTGAGTTTTCTCTGTTTCATTATTTTTTCTCTGTTTCATTGTTTTTTTTTTCTCCGTCTGCTCGTCCTCAGATCTGTACCAGTGTGAGAGTATGGAGGAGGGTGAGGACGCCGATTTCAACCGAGGACTGAAATACGACTCGGCGGTACGAACACTAAACATCCGCTCATTTCCAGTGTGTATCGGTCACGTTCAGACCTCAGGCTGCACAAGCACTCACATGTGTTGGCTTTCAGCCTGACTCCATGTTTAATTATATCCACGAAATCCAGTTTCAGGAACATAATGGTTTTACCCTGAACACCGCCACCAGATCTCCTTGGTGTTTTGTCGATAACTAGGACAGATTTGGTTGGATTTCTTCTCCTTGATAACCAACATAGTGGACCTCCAGTGGAAGAACCATATAGATTTCAGCTTCTTTATCAGTGTTATAAGTCATCCACATGGGGGCGCTGTAGTTGAAAATCAGTATTTTGGACATAAATCCAGCAATAATAGACCGATTGAGATCAAATTAGGTTCATATTGATCATCTTACAAATGTAAATACTAAATATACAACTAAACATACTAGTAAATATAATACTAAATATACAACTAAATATATGACTAAACATACTACTAAATATACTATTAAATATACCAAATATTCTACTAAATAAAGTCATAAAGATACTCCTAAATATACCACTAAACATGCTACTAAATATACTATATATGCTACAAAACATACTACTAAATAAAGTAATAAATATATTCCTAAATATACGACCAAACATACTAGTAAATATTCTAATAAATATACTACTAAATAAGCTAATATACTGCTAAATATACTAATAAATATATTCCTAAATATACAGGTAAACATACAACTAAATATACTACTATATATATTCCTAAACATACTACTAAATATTCTAATAAATATACTATTAAATGAATTAATATACTACTAAATAAACTAATAAATATATTCCTAAATATACAGGTAAACTTACTACTAAATATACTAATAAATATGCTACTAAATAAACTAATATACTACTAATTATACTATTAAATAAACTAGCATACTAGTAAATAAACTAATAAATATACTAATAAATATGTTCCTAAACATACTACTAAATAAACTAATATATTACTAAATATACTACTAAATAAACTAATAAATATACTCCTAAATATGCAGGTAAACATACTACTAAATATAGTACTAAATAAACTAATACATATACTGAATAATATATTCCTAATCATACTACTAAATATATGAATAAATATACTACTAAATATACTAGTAAATATATGAATAAATATAGTAGTAGACCAAAGCAGCATGTTTACGCATTTGGCAGACGCTTTTTTCCAAAGCGACTTACAGGGGAAAACCAATTAAATCACTCAATCAATCAAATTTTATTTATATAGTGCCAGATCACAAAAAAAAGTTATCTCTTGACATTTTATATATAGAGTTGGTCAAAACCAGACTCTAAGCAGACCTCATGTGTTTCATTCATGACCTCAGTTGTGAGTAAAACACCTGAGTCCAGAACAGACTGAACCCTGAGGACCCAAACCCTATAAAAGCACTGACATAAACCCTTGAGCTCATCACTGTTAATGTTAAACTACCCATAATGCCGTGGTCTCTGTAAAATACCATAATCCCACTGGTGTGTCTTCTGTCTGTTTACTGAGTAGGAAACATGTATGTATTTACATAAACTCTGTAAAAGCAGATGATGTGTCAGATAGTCAGGCCTGGTCCTGGTCTGGACTGACCTCAGATCAGATCAGATAGTCAGGCCTGGTCCTGGTCTGGACTGACCTCAGATCAGATCAGATAGTCAGGCCTGGTCCTGGTCTGGACTGACCTCAGATCAGATCAGATAGTCAGGCCTGGTCCTGGTCTGGACTGACCTCAGATCAGATCAGATAGTCAGGCCTGGTCCTGGTCTGGACTGACCTCAGATCAGATCAGATAGTCAGGCCTGGTCCTGGTCTGGACTGACCTCAGATCAGATCAGATAGTCAGGCCTGGTCCTGGTCTGGACTGACCTCAGATCAGATAGTCTGGCCTGGTCCTGGTCTGGACTGACCTCAGATCAGATCAGATAGTCTGGCCTGGTCCTGGTCTGGACTGACCTCAGATCAGATCAGATAGTCTGGCCTGGTCCTGGTCTGGACTGACCTCAGATCAGATCAGATAGTCTGGCCTGGTCCTGGTTTGGACTGACCTCAGATCAGATAGTCAGGCCTGGTCCTGGTCTGGACTGACCTCAGATCAGATCATTATTAAACACTGATTCTACTGTGAACAGGGTTAAAAGTGGGAGGAGTCAGAGTGTCACAACAGGACACGTGTTCACTTGGTTTTCATCTAATTCTTCGTCTTCTTTTCCTCCTCGTCGCAGTTCGACAATGACCTGGTCCTCACCCTGGATCCGGACAACCCCACGTCTCCATGGCGACACCTGGATGACAACCTGCTCACAGGTACAGATGCACCTGAAACCCGACACTGCGCCGCTCTGTGTCTTCACGTCACGTCTCTGAAAGCCGAGACGCTCCGTCCACATGTTGAACACATTTACATTAAACCAAAACACAGAAAACAACAAAGAACTCAAGTCTCGTGTTATTTTAACAGATTTGTATCCACTGATCGTCATGGAAACTGAAGAAATTCTGTTTAATAAATGAAAAACCCTTGAAGTTTCATCAGTCATCTGTAAATAAAAACAGAACTGTCAGTCAGTGTTCTCTAAAATAAAGAACCAGAGTGCGCTCACTGTTCTGGATACTGTTTAATGCATGTGTTCCTGATCTGTCTCTGTCTGTCGTTCCTTTTTTTTTTTGTTTTTGTTTTCTGTCGTTCCTTAAATCACAGTGTTGTGCGTCTTTGTGTCTTTTCTCCGCAGGGGAAACTCCCGTCATAAAAAGTGAGATGACCATCACACAGCCGTTACCGGTGGAGATGTGTACGTTGTGGATGGGCTCGGTCTACGTCCAGTAACACATGTGAACATACTGGTCCAGTTGTCCAGTTTGAGCGGCCGGTTTCACTGCTGTGTTTTGTGTTTCCAGTGTTCCAGGTGAAAGCAGAACCTCCGTCTCCTGCGTCATCACTGGAGTCCGACTGTTCTGCAGCGTCTCCAGATCCACAGGTGTGTAAAGGAGACTCTTTCACCTGCAGGACGAGGACGAACCATGCAGATCATACCGAATTATTAGGGAATGTCATTAGTGTTGGGTTCAGTGTTCACCGATGAAACTACTGGTCTGATTCACATCAAATATTATGTGTAGTTTCCTTTGGACAATGTCTACAAAGTTTTTCACAGTTTTGAGAATTTTTGAATTTTGATGAATTTTTGCAATTTGAAAAATGTGCCTTTCCTACTAATGGTCCATATTTACATACTTTTATATGTCCTGAGGGAAATTCAAGAGGGTTTACAACAGGGATGTCAAACTCCTTTTAGTTCAGGGGCCACATTCCCCCTAATATGAGCTCATGTGGGCCGGACCAGTAAAATAATAACAGCGAAAAACGGAAATTTTATATTAAAATAATGTTTACATCTTCAAAGTTTCTGTAAAAATGTGAATAATATGAACAACTTGAAATGTCTTAAGAATAACAAGTGCAATTTTAATAATATTCTGCCTCAATTTATCAGTTTATCATTTACACATGTGCGTTACAACTTACATTACTATTACAAATACACCAAACTTTTAGTAACAGGCACAATATTGGTAAAATTGTACATACTGTGCTTCTCTTAAGACATTCTCAGGTTGTTCATATTTGTTCAGGTTATTCACATTTTTTGTAAAAGGATAGTTTGTTTATGTAAACATTTTCATGTAATTTTACTTTTGTACACTAAAGCAAAGAGAACATTTGTAGTTGTCATTATTTATAAGTTATTATAATAGTATTTTACTGGTCTGACCCACTTGAGATCATATTAAACTGTGTGTGGAACCTGAATTAAAATGATTTTGACACCATTTGTTGTTCATTTCTTCAGTGTAACTTTTGCATTTTACAAATTCATCCCACGGGCTGGTTTTGGGCCCCAGGCCACATGTTTGACAGCTGTGGTTTATAACATATAAATGGTTAGAGATATGTTACTATAGTTCCTATTGAGCACTGATAGAAGTCATATATGGACTTTGAGTTGGGTCCATGACCTTTGACCTTGAAGGGTCCAACTCAAGGTCACCAATGTCTATATTTGAACCATCTTCTCCTAAACTACTGGTTGGATTCATCACAAATTTTATATCTGTCTTCCTTGGGATAATGTCTACAAAGTTTGTTCACAGTTTTGAGAGGTTTAAATTTTTTGATGAATTTTTACAATATTCAAAAATATGCCTTTACTGATAATGGTCTGTATTTTGATGGTTTATAACATATAAATGGTTACAGATATGTTACTATAGTTCCTATCGATCCCTGATAGAAGTCATCTACAGTCGTGGATAAAATTCTTAGACCACCCTTGTTTTCTTCAGTTTCTTGTTCATTTTAATGCCTGGTCCAACTAAAGGTTCATTTGTTCGGACAAATATAATGAGAACAATAAAAACACCTCATAGTAGTTGAATCCCAGAGCTGATTTCTATCCATTTAACATGTTTGCTTGATTAAAAACCCAAATCACTTCAGTTCTTCCATCAGTATTTGTCATTGTACTGACAAAAACAGTGACTCAAACCAATCTGTGTTGGTCATTCTGGTCATAGTACCAACGTTCTGGACCTCTGGCAGAAGAAAAAACAAGTCCCAACAGTCAGAGTATAGGCATTAAGAAGACAAGGATGGCAGTCAAAGAGTGAGAAAGAAAGAAAAATAAATACATTAAATAAAAACAAGACGTCAGGCAAAAGGCAGGCTCTTGATATGAGTTATGACCTGGAACTGTTTTTAAATGTTGAGTTTGTGGACATTAGAGGGAAGCTGACAGTAACATATTCAATCAGATGTGATCCTCTTTTATTACCACAGTGAATGTATGTGCACGTCGTTGAGGTTCCACTGGTTTTTGGTCTAAAATGCTGTTTTTGTGGCGTCCTCAGATCACAGTTAAAGGTGAAAACCCTCCCACGCCTCCGTACATGTACGGAGACGTGCTTTCACCTCCGCTCGGATCCATGGAGGTCACCGTGGCAACGACATCAGTCCCGCCTCCACAGCCTCAGCTGCAGACGCCGTTAACCACACAGATACCAGGAGTCCTCAGCGGCCTACAAACCCCGACCACAGGTACTGGTAACCACAAAACACAGAATATCACAACAATGCACAAAGGAGTGTGTGCACCACGTGGAAACTCTGTGATTTCATTACTTATTTTTTTAAAAACAGTTACAGCACATCATACACAGCTGAAAATAAGTCCAGAAATCAACATTTAATCTTTATTGTTGACATTATCTTTGGCCACGTGGATAATGATTAAAGATTCACACTTCACTTTCAACATGGACGTAAATAGTGTTGATAAGAATTCTTTATTGTCATTATACACACACATGTAACAACATTTCAGTTGTTGACTTTGGCTTAAAAAAAAAAAGACACAATATGTTGAAAATGCTCAAAATATTGTAAAATACACAAGTTTGTACTGTTTTCTGTGTGAGATGACATGAGAAGTCATTCCATAAACATGGAGACGAACATAAATATGGTGTTTATTTACAGATATATTCATTATTCCCTCCACCAGGAGGTATTGTGATCACTTTGGTTGGTTGGTTGGTTTGTTTGTTTGTTTGTTTGTTTGCTAGCAACTTTACAGGAAAACTCTTCCACCCATCTTTCCCAAATCTTCCCCACAGATAGGCCTAGGCCCTGGGACCAACCCATTACATTTTGGTCCCAGTAGGCCAAAGTTCAAGGTCACAGCAAGGTCACAACATCTACAATTTTCCATTTGTCATCATTGAACAATTTTCAAAAATTCATAAAAAATTCAAAACAACTCCGATTAGCCTCCAATTGGATCCACCTGTAGCTTAGGACAATATCTTGTATCTGGAACTAAATTGTCCACATCCACTGTGGAATGTGGACTCTGTGGACATTTACATTGAACATTGAAAATCCCATTTACCACACATTTAAAATTAGAACTCAACTAATATTGATGTGAATTGAATATAATTTGACAGACACATGACTGGTACCAAGCTTCAACTTTGTACGAAATATCATTCCACTCCATTTCTCTTTTAAACAGAAATAGTCGATCCACACATGCACACCATTCTGGGTGCTTGGCAGAGGTTTACGTTCTCTGAACACTTATTATTATATATTACCCTCTATCTCATACTAAATTAAAAAATGATTGGGTTTCCTGGTGTGTCCACACAGACGTTTCTGTTAAAACTCTTCTTTGTTTGTTATATCGTCCGTCAACACATCCGTTTTTTTTTTTGTTTTTTTGTTTTTTTTTTATTCATGTGACTCATGTTACAGAAACAGGTCTTTCCATTGCAGTTTTGCGTGATTTACCATGTGTGCTACGCCCAAAAAAACACCTCTTACCAGCGCAAAAACTTTTAATCAAAAAACAAGAGTTTTGGTGAAATTGTCGTTTTTCCGTTAGTTAAATTTTTATTTTTATTAAATTCGCACAATTTGAGGGTCAATGGAAAAGAGACTGTTGACAAGTAGTGCATAATAGTGCATTTGTATCTGAGTAAATATTGAATATATTGTATTGTTTTGTAAGAACAGAGGATTATTTCCCATAATTCCTCTTTTCTCAGGTGTATGTTAGATTATTGGATGTTTTAACTCGTGTGAAATCCTCTTGTGTCGTCGTTCAGTGCTGCCCAACTCGGCCTCGCTGAAGGCCAGCTCCATCCTCAGCACCAAACCCCCCATCCAGCCCAGACCGGTCTGCGTGGCCACCCTGCCCGTCCCCCAGTCCCAGACCCCGGCCAAGACCCTCATCCTGCAGGGCCTGCCCTCCATGGACCAGACCAGACCAGGTAAGACCACCACAGATGTAGCAGAGGCTGGTGCTGTGTTTGCTGGGTGTGTGCTGGTGCAGTGCATCCTGGGAGTCGTAGTCTGCGTCTCCTCTGTCGTTTACTCCTCTTTCCCTCTTTTCCAGTCGTCCTCTCTCAGTCCGTCTGTCTGGGCTCGGCTCCCGCCATCGTCAAAGTGGAGCCGGTTTCTCCCAGCATCCCTCAGCCCTGCTCCGCCACAGCTCCGCCCACCAGCAAACCCATCGTCCCGGCGACCACCGCGCTGCCCGGCAACAACTCCAGTGACATCGACGTGAGTAGACCAGCTGAGTCACACTGCGTAGAGGAGGTTTAGAAACAGACGAGTGAGGAAACGGACAGCAATATGAAGGATTTAAAACAGACGAGTGAGGAAACGGACAGCAATATGAAGGATTTAAAACAGATGAGTGAGGAAACAGACAGGAATATGAAGGATTTAAAACAGACGAGTGAGGAAACGGACAGCAATATGAAGGATTTAAAACAGACGAGTGAGGAAACGGACAGCAATATGAAGGATTTAAAACAGATGAGTGAGGAAACAGACAGCAATATGAAGGATTTAAAACAGACGAGTGAGGAAACGGACAGCAATATGAAGGATTTAAAACAGACGAGTGAGGAAACAGACAGCAATATGAAGGACTTAAAACAGACGAGTGAGCAAACGGACAGCAATATGAAGGATTTAAAACAGACGAGTGAGGAAACAGACAGCAATATGAAGGATTTAAAACAGACGAGTGAGGAAACAGACAGCAATATGAAGGATTTAAAACAGACGAGTGAGGAAACGGACAGCAATATGAAGGATTTAAAACAGACGAGTGAGGAAACGGACGTGAATATGAAGGATTTAAAACAGACGAGTGAGGAAACAGACAGCAATATGAAGGATTTAAAACAGACGAGTGAGGAAACGGACAGCAATATGAAGGATTTAAAACAGACGAGTGAGGAAACGGACGTGAATATGAAGGATTTAAAACAGACGAGTGAGGAAACGGAAAGCAATATGAAGGATTTAAAACAGACGAGTGAGGAAACAGACAGCAATATGAAGGATTTAAAACAGACGAGTGAGGAAACGGACGTGAATATGAAGGATTTAAAACAGACGAGTGAGGAAACGGACAGCAATATGAAGGATTTAAAACAGACGAGTGAGGAAACGGACGTGAATATGAAGGATTTAAAACAGATGAGTGAGGAAACGGACAGCAATGTGAAGGATTTAAAACAGACGAGTGAGGAAACGGACAGCAATATGAAGGATTTAAAACAGACGAGTGAGGAAACGGACAGCAATATGAAGGATTTAAAACAGACGAGTGAGGAAAGACGTGAATATGAAGGATTTAAAACAGACGAGTGAGGAAACGGACGTGAATATGAAGGATTTAAAACAGACGAGTGAGGAAACGGACGTGAATATGAAGGATTTAAAACAGACGAGTGAGGAAACGGATGTGAATATGAAGGATTTAAAACAGACGAGTGAGGAAACGGACAGCAATATGAAGGATTTAAAACAGACGAGTGAGGAAACAGACAGCAATATGAAGGACTTAAAACAGACGAGTGAGGAAACGGACAGCAATATGAAGGATTTAAAACAGACGAGTGAGGAAACGGACGTGAATATGAAGGATTTAAAACAGACGAGTGAGGAAACGGACGTGAATATGAAGGATTTAAAACAGACGAGTGAGGAAACGGACAGCAATATGAAGGATTTAAAACAGACGAGTGAGGAAACAGACAGCAATATGAAGGATTTAAAACAGACGAGTGAGGAAACGGACAGCAATATGAAGGATTTAAAACAGACGAGTGAGGAAACGGACAGCAATATGAAGGATTTAAAACAGACGAGTGAGGAAACGGACAGCAATATGAAGGATTTAAAACAGACGAGTGAGGAAACGGACAGCAATATGAAGGATTTAAAACAGACGAGTGAGGAAACGGACAGCAATATGAAGGATTTAAAACAGACGAGTGAGGAAACGGACAGCAATATGAAGGATTTAAAACAGACGAGTGAGGAAACGGACAGCAATATGAAGGATTTAAAACAGACGAGTGAGGAAACGGACAGCAATATGAAGGATTTAAAACAGACGAGTGAGGAAACGGACAGCAATATGAAGGATTTAAAACAGACGAGTGAGGAAACGGACAGCAATATGAAGGATTTAAAACAGACGAGTGAGGAAACGGACAGCAATATGAAGGATTTAAAACAGACGAGTGAGGAAACGGACAGCAATATGAAGGATTTAAAACAGACGAGTGAGGAAACAGACAGCAATATGAAGGATTTAAAACAGACGAGTGAGGAAACGGACAGCAATATGAAGGATTTAAAACAGACGAGTGAGGAAACGGACAGCAATATGAAGGATTTAAAACAGACGAGTGAGGAAACAGACAGCAATATGAAGGATTTAAAACAGACGAGTGAGGAAACGGACAGCAATATGAAGGATTTAAAACAGACGAGTGAGGAAACGGACAGCAATATGAAGGATTTAAAACAGACGAGTGAGGAAACGGACGTGAATATGAAGGATTTAAAACAGACGAGTGAGGAAACGGACAGCAATATGAAGGATTTAAAACAGACGAGTGAGGAAACAGACAGCAATATGAAGGATTTAAAACAGACGAGTGAGGAAAAGGACAGCAATATGAAGGATTTAAAACAGACGAGTGAGGAAACGGACAGCAATATGAAGGATTTAAAACAGACGAGTGAGGAAACGGACGTGAATATGAAGGATTTAAAACAGACGAGTGAGGAAACGGACAGCAATATGAAGGATTTAAAGACACCGAACAAAAAAAAGGAGGGAAATCAAATCACATGGAAATGAGTCAAAACCAAAACGAACTGACTCTGCATCCGTCTGCAGCTCTTACATAAGACCCCCCCCCCCCCCCCCCCCCCAGGTGGGGTTATATCATACACCTTCTACACCCTCCTTTAATCCCACTTTTGTCTTTCAATCCTCTATTTTTGTTCAGTTTTGTTCATTTTTTCATTGCTTCATACATTTTGTTTAGTTTAGCTCATTTCATTCATTATTATATTCAATTTTTGTTTAAATTTGCTCATTTTGTACTTTATTTTGCTACATTTTTTTCAGTTTTATAAACTTTTCTGTATTTTACTCAGTATTTTTTTGGTATTCATTTTTTCATTACTTTATTCCATTTTTCTTTAATTTTACTCTTGTTGTACCTTATTTTCCTCCATTTCTTTCAGTTTTGTAAATTTTTCTGTATTTTACTCAATATTTTTTTGGTATTGTTCATTTTTTCAGTACTTTGTTCAATTTTTGTTTAGTTTTGCTAATTTTATTTATTGTTTTATTCAATTTTCATTAGGTTTTGCTCATTTTTTCATTATGATATAAAATTTTTGTTAAAAATAGTTTTGTTCAATTTTCATTACTTTACTCAGTTTTTTAGTTTTGCTCATTTTATTCATTGTTTTATTCAATTTTTGTTTAATTTTGCTCATTTTGTACCTTATTTTACTCCCTTTTTTCAGTTTTACTCATTTTTTAGTACTATTTAAAATTTTGATTTAATTTTGCTCTTTCTATTCATTGTTTTATTATATTTTTGTTTAGTTTTGCTCATCTTATTCATTATTTTATAATTTTTTTTTAAATTTTGCTCCTTTTGTTCCTTATTTTATACAACTTTTTTCAGTTTTGTTAATTTTTTTCATTATTTTACTTTATTTTTGATTTCATTTTCATTTTATTCAATTTTTGTTTTTGTTTTGTTAGTCTAATGGTGGTAAAATCAAACTTCCTGCTATTGTCTTCTGTTCTCTGTCATTAAATTTTTTCCCACATGTTCAGATGTAACAGAAACAAATCAGATTAACTTTTATACATGCATGAAAATATCAGAGTATGGTGGGGTCTGAGTTCTCATAATCCGATTACTGCTGTTAATCAGATTATACTGTTTACATGTTCAATAATAATCTGATAACGCCGTTGATCGGGTATTGAATGGTGTTTTACTGTGAATGTAAACAGACTCGTTGCGTCCTCCTGTTTCCCCACAGATGAAGGTTCTGAAGCGGCAGCAGAGGATGATAAAGAACCGTGAGTCGGCCTGTCAGTCCAGGAAGAAGAAGAAGGAGTACCTGCAGAACCTGGAGGCCCAGCTGAGGGAGGCACAGCAGGAGAACGAGCGACTGCGCAGGGAGAACCAGGCGCTGAAGGAGAGGCTGGCTGGGAAGGAGGTGAACAGACATCCCATAATATACACAAATATACCACATGTTCTGTTGGAAAAACTAGTAACCCTCTGAAGACCATTGTGTCTCTGGTGCCACAGTTTCACATCCACCTTCATTCAAACGACTGTAACTGAACCGTTTACACTATTAACAGAATCCAAACGTCATCTTTTTTCTGAGTTTGGGTTCTTTCTATTGGTCTAGAACACAATAGGGTAGAGGTCTGCATTGGCTGAGGGGGAGGGGTTGAAGTGGGCGGGGCTTAGAGCAGCAGAATGTAGTCGGTGAGAGAGACATGGAAGATTTTATGACTTTTTAACACTAATAATTATCTGTTTTTTTCAACTTTCAGTCAGGACCTTTATGACAATTTTTTTTTAGATTTTTATACCGTCAGAATTTTTCTTTTATATTTTAATTTTTATACTCTTTTATATACATTATTTATGCTTTTTTTCTGGCACCTCGGACAATTGCACTTTTTAATTTCATTGTACCTGTACAATGACAATAAAGACATTCTATTCTATTCTATTCTATTCTATTTAGTTGTGAATTTTTATAAATAATGGTGTATAATAGTGATAGTGTTGTTTTGAGTGTTCTACTAGTGTGTTTTTATTGTTTGCTTTTTTTCCACTTTTTTTTTCTTTTTTGCGATCTATATAGTTCATTGATAGTTGTATTTTATTTAGTTTGATTCAGTTTTCTTAATTTTTTTCCTCATTTTATTCAATTTTTCTTCAGTTTTATTCATCTCTTCATTATTTTTCTTCAGTTTCTGTTCAGTTCATTTTTTTCCATTATTTTACAACATTTTTGTTCAGTTTTGTTAGTTTTTCATTATTTTACTCAATTTCTGTTCAGTTTTGTTCCTTTTTTCCATTATTTTATTAAGTGTGTATTTACTTTTACTAAGTTCTTCATTATTTTCTAAATTTTATCGCTGTTTTTATCTGTTTTTTTGCGGTTTGTTTAGTTGATTGATAGTTGTATTGTATCTGTAAATCTTCTCTAAGTGTCTGTATATTTGTATATCTGTGTACATCTATAGTCAGATCTCTCCAGTTCATACACAGATGCAGTGTGTGTATTTGAATCAGCTGATGGATGTTTTTGTCGGTGAAATGAGTGGCTCTGTCTACAACTAGACACAAAATGAACACAGACTATCACATTTTGTTTAATTTAGTATGTAACTAAATTTTATTTGTATAGCACTTTTCACAGATAGAATCAAAAAAGTGCTATACAGTTTAGAATAAAATGTTAATAAAAGTTTAAAATAAATACAATGTCATGCATACACCAGGATAAAAAGAAAACAGTACAGAGAAACAGACAATAACACAAGCCCATAAAACGCCAACCTGGGCTGAACACCTGCCTAAAAAGAAAAGTAATTTACTGAGTCATATCAGGTGAAATCTGTGTTTTGGTGAACTCTGCAGCAGTTTGTCATGTTTTTTTTTTTTTTTTTTGTTCTTGCGTCTCCAGGGCAGTGAATCGGCGAGTAACAAACGCGCGGTGTGCGTCATGGCCGTCCTCCTGTTCATGACCTTCAGCTTCGGACCCGTCAGGTACCGGTGCTTCTGCTCTTTAACCTGAAATCGTCCTCGTCCTGTTGTTTCGTCCCGTCTGTTTTACTCTGTTTTACTCCGTCCTTTAGCATCACAGACAGGAAGTTGTCGGCGGGCTTTCAGGACGATTCGGTGTCGTACACGGGACGGCATCTGCTGGAGATCGAACAGCAGGCGGCGGCGGCGGCTCCGCCTCCAAATAGAGTGGAGGATAAAACGGAAACAGAGGAGGAGGGAGGAGACGAACGATGGAAGAGGGGGGAGACCGAGAGGTTCACCACAGAGCCATATCAGTTCAGGTCAGGACAAGGTTTTACTGATCCGACTGAATCTACCCACAATGCACCTGGATCAGTGAAACAATAACAGTCATTAACTCAGTTTAATATATTAGATCAGAATAATTAGTGTTAATTTTTACGTACGTGTTTCTTTTACCTTTGAGGTTTGTTTTGTTCATATTCTCACCTAGAACTCAGTTTGTTGATATTTGCTTCTTTGTTTAATTTTATTTTTGCACCATTTTCATGTTAAATTTCATCTTTAATTTCACCTTAAACACTAAATGTTTATAAATTCGGAGACTAAGGATGTTTTTTCAGTTTCATCTTACATCTTCTACCTCATTTTGTCCTTTTTCTGTAACTTCTTGCATCTTTTTCTTCATTTTCTTTCTGTTGAGTCTTTTATGATAATTGAAAAACACTAATAATTATATGTAGAGCTGCAACTGATTAATCGATTAAATGCTTTAAGTGAATGCAAAAATTCACGATTCAATTAGTCAACTCAAATTGAAGGGAAGGGAAATATCCTATTGCAGTTTTCCTGAATTGAAGCTTCTTTGTGCGTCACAATTAGTGTCCGTGTGAAACACAACAGTGGAACCAATGTTTAACAGCAGAGAAATGAAGGAAACAAAGCTTTGATTCAGGAGAATTGTGGTTGAATGATTTTTTTTGGATCACTTTGAGTCGATTAATCGTTTGCAGCTCTAATTATCTGTTTTCTTCAACTTTCAGTCAGGACCTAAAACCAGTTTGTAAACGAGGCTTTTTTAATAAGTCCACTCCATCTATTAGTCATTTAGTGCGCTTTGATGCTTCCTCTGTTCAGTTTTGGATTCTGCACCTCAGCCTTAAAACACCTGTAAAACCCTGTCGATCACATGTTGAAAAGAAACAAAAAAGTGTCAAAACTGAACTGGATGAAACAAATAAAAAAAATAATTTGATGAAAAAGGAGTAAAAGCCGATCCTCTATATTTGGACCTGATGTTTGCAGATCTACTGACGGTAAAGTGTCTTCATGTGCTGTTTTTTTCTGCTGCAGGAACCTGAGCGACGTCTTCAGCGACATGAAGGAACTGGTTCTGCAGGACATCGACCGCTTCTTCACGTCCTCCGACTGCAGACAGTTCAACCGCTCCGAGTCCCTCAGGTCCGTTCACGTCTACGCCTTCACCGTCTTCTGTTTCTAATCACATCACATTTCTTTCGTTTAGTTTATTAGTTTATTTGACCATGTACAGAAAACATTAAAGACACAGTAGAGATGATCTGGACCAGGTTCTAGTGTTCTGTCTCATTTCCATCTGTCGTCCCTTTAGCAGGAAAGAAGGAAATTAAAAAAAAAAAGAGAAACAGTCCAAGAAAATGAACCCTTTAAGCCCTGAGCCTTGATTCTTTACAGTGAAAGTGAAAACATTTTACTAATTCCTCTGTGTCTCCTGTTGTTGTGCACCTCATTTCCTTTCCCCTACCTTCAGAAACTTTTATTTAAGGGGGCAGGACTAGGGCTGTGTATTTACAAGAATCTAGCGATACGATACAAATCACAATACTAGGATCACGATATGGTATATCACAATATATCATGATACTGTTAAAAAGGTCATTTTTTTGTTTCTTTTTTTAAATTATTATTTCCTTGAAGAATGGAATTACACCAGAAATCTGCACAAATACTAAACACATTTTTATTTGATCCCAACAGGATCTAATGTTCTATCACCAAATGTTCAAACTGTGTTCAAACTGAAATTCTGTTTTACAGACATTCCAGTTTCAGATCCTGTTCAAATGTTCAGATTCTATTAGTTCAGAACTAACATCAGAACAGTATTTTAGTTCAATCCCAACAAAGGAACGGACATTATTTAATAGAAGAGTGTTAAATAAGAATAAATAAAATATTAACAAAAAAAAAAGAACCTCCACAATATCTGCATTTGAATAAATACCTAAAAATATCGATACAGTACTTTTTAATATCGATACAGTATTGTGAAATGAAATATCACAATATATAACAGAACCGATCTTTTCTTACAGTCCTAGGCAGGACGTTTGTTGCCTTCACTGGAACTGGGCCCAGATGACGGCCTAGTGTTCACTCTGCCGCTAGATTCACGTGTCTCTAAGTAGCAAATTAAATAAGTGACATTCCTGTAAATGAGTCGCATGCTGTGGACAAATGTTGTCACATATTGGAGTGATTTCACCCTTTTGAAGAAATGGAAGCTTTCATAGTGTCCTAGTGGACCTGGTGTCGTCTTTTTAGACCGTTTCTGCCTCAGCACCGTGTTAGCTATGTTCTGACCAAAACAATGCAGCGTACGTGTGACGTCATCACGGATGTGCAACGAAAGCGGAATCAATAAGCAGAATCGTTAAAGGTACGGGAGACTTTTGTGACCAATTTTTCCTCAGATCTGTCCATCCTCAGTCGTATCCTCAGTATCATGAATCTGTTCGTCTGTCTGTCATTACTCAGCTGAATCTCTTCCATTACAGTGAACAGTTTCTTAGTTCCATCCACCAGAAACAAACCATGTGTTTACAAACAGAGCCGGGACGGAACTCGGGCATCTGAGGAATTTTGTCGCAACATGTATTGTGGGAAACGGAGGTTCACGCAGCCACCTGACAGCGGCAGTGCAACCATATGATATCATATGGATGAAACAAACACAATACGGAAACAGCTGAAACGTGGAAACAGCTGGAGGAATATGCACAGAAGGAAGGGAGCTCCTGCCGTTTCCACCTCGTGTCTGTTCTAACTGCCGCTGTCAGGTGGCTGCGCGAGCCTCCGTTTCCCACAATGCATGTCGCAGCAAAATTCCGAAGATGCCCGAGTTCCCTCCCGGCTCTGTTTGTAAACACATGGACTGTTTGTGGTGGATGGAACTAAGAAACTGTTCACTGTGATGGAAGAGATTCACCTGAGTAATGACAGACAGACAAACAGATTCATGAAACTGAGGATATGACTGAGGATGGACAGATTTGATGAAAAATTGGTCATGAAAGTCTCCTGCAGCTTTAAGAAGGCAGGCAAACAATTCCAAGGAATCGAGCTACTGTGAACCAGTTCTCAAAAAGAACCGATTCTTGATTCCCATCCCTAGGTGACGGCCTGTTAGTCCTTGTTCTTCTGTCTGGTTCATTTCATTCACAGATTAAAACGGTTTCAGAGTCCTGCTGTGGGTTTGTAACCGACATGAAAACAGGAAAAATGTGACAAAATCCTCCTGTTCCAAAACCTTCTGGATCGTTCTAGTGCGAGTTCCTGATGCAAATGAAATGACCGAGATTTTATTTCAGGTTGGCCGACGAGCTGAGGGGTTGGGTTCACCGGCACCAGATCGACCGCAAGAAGTCTGGAGGGAAACCCAAGATCGCCAAGAAGGCCAAGGTGGCTCAGGTGAGGGCTCTTCTACCGCCACCCCCCCCCCCAGTCAGTTTAAAGAGATGCACTGATTCAAACCAGTTGTTGTTTTTTCACTTTGGTGCAGAAATCTCAGCTGAGGAAAACAAACTTCTCCAGATACCTGCCCATCCAGGCCCACCGCTCCATAGAGAGGTAAGTTCTGCTTCTGTTCATGTGGACCAGTTACATTTACTCTAACACACTGTTTATAGCATTTATTACATATAATAGTGATAGATATTGAAAGTTAAGTGCAAAAAAAATACATTTTCCGACACTTTTATTTCAAAAACAGCATAAATAAATCTGCCTGTTCTAATGGAGTCTTTAAAGGGTTAACAGACTAACAGGAGTCAGAACCTGCGTCACATGTGTTTGTGTTCCCTCAGTTTCATCATGGCTGCTGTTGTGTGTGTTTGTGTTCCTTCAGTTTCATCATGGCTGCTGTTGTGTGTGTTTGTGTTTCTTCAGTTTCATCATGGCTGCTGTTGTGTGTGTGTTTGTGTTCCTTCAGTTTCATCATGGCTGCTGTTGTGTGTGTTTGTGTTTCCTCAGTTTCATCATGGCTGCTGTTGTGTGTGTTTGTGTTCCCTCAGTTTCATCATGGCTGCTGTTGTGTGTGTTTGTGTTCCTTCAGTTTCATCATGGCTGCTGTTGTGTGTGTTTGTGTGTCTTCAGTTTCATCATGGCTGCTGTTGTGTGTGTTTGTGTTCCTTCAGTTTCATCATGGCTGCTGTTGTGTGTGTTTGTGTTCCTTCAGTTTCATCATGGCTGCTGTTGTGTGTGTTTGTGTTCCTTCAGTTTCATCATGGCTGCTGTTGTGTGTGTTTGTGTTCCCTCAGTTTCATCATGGCTGCTGTTGTGTGTGTTTGTGTTCCTTCAGTTTCATCATGGCTGCTGTTGTGTGTGTTTGTGTGTCTTCAGTTTCATCATGGCTGCTGTTGTGTGTGTTTGTGTTTCCTCAGTTTCATCATGGCTGCTGTTGTGTGTGTTTGTGTGTCTTCAGTTTCATCATGGCTGCTGTTGTGTGTGTTTGTGTTTCCTCAGTTTCATCATGGCTGCTGTTGTGTGTGTTTGTGTTCCTTCAGTTTCATCATGGCTGCTGTTGTGTGTGTTTGTGTTCCTTCAGTTTCATCATGGCTGCTGTTGTGTGTGTTTGTGTTCCTTCAGTTTCATCATGGCTGCTGTTGTGTGTGTTTGTGTTCCTTCAGTTTCATCATGGCTGCTGTTGTGTGTGTTTGTGTGTCTTCAGTTTCATCATGGCTGCTGTTGTGTGTGTTTGTGTTCCTTCAGTTTCATCATGGCTGCTGTTGTGTGTGTTTGTGTTTCCTCAGTTTCATCATGGCTGCTGTTGTGTGTGTTTGTGTTCCTTCAGTTTCATCATGGCTGCTGTTGTGTGTGTTTGTGTTCCTTCAGTTTCATCATGGCTGCTGTTGTGTGTGTTTGTGTTTCCTCAGTCAGCTGCAGGTGTTGTCGGGGCCGGAGGTCACCTACAGCGACTTCCTGGACGCCATCGACCGCCGTGAGGACACTTTCTACGTGGTGTCCTTCAGACGGGTACGACCACACAAACAGCAGAGCAGATAAAGCCAGGATCTGATTATCTGGGACTAAACGTCAAACCCTGAATCCCACATTCTCCAAACACAGTAGCTCAAACATGCGGCTTTAAAAAGCTTTAAAAGCCATTAAACCAGTTAGACATGTCAGTTCAGTTTTTTATTTTTACTTCCTTGTGTTAAACTTTTTTTTTTGCCTTCTTTTCCTCGTTTTCTCCACCCGACAAACAAAAGACAAAAACCAGTAGTTGGTCTGGAACCTCATCCAGTGTCTGTTCATGGGGTTTTATCTTTTTTAAAAAAAATTTTTATGGGGTTTATTATCTTTTGGGTGGGTATTATCTATTTTATATAAATATTTTATTGGGTTTATTTTCTTTTTTTTTGGGGGGGGGGGGGGTGTTATCTTTTTAATTTTAGGGGGTTTACTATCTTTTTTTTTGTGAGCTTTATTATCTTTTTTGGGGTGGGGTTATTATCTTTTTTTATGGGGTTTATGATCTTTTTTGTGGGGGGATTATCTTTTTTTTTTTTTTAATTATTTCATGGGGTTTATTCTTTTTTTGAATTTATTTTTATGGGGTTTATTATCTTTTTTGGGGCAGGGTTAACTGTTTTTGTGGAGTTTATTATTATTAGGTTCTCATCGATGCAGCTGAAAAACTTTACATTAGTACATGGAATGAAGATTTATATTAAAGGTACATAAAGAAAGCACATGTAAAAAATAAGGCCTTTGTGAAACATCGTCACATTTTCTAAACTCTATGATTTTTACTGTTAACTAAGGGTGTCGAACATACAGGATGAAAAACTACCCTGAAGATATTATCAATAAAGGATGTTAGTCATTTTAATTCAGGTTCCACATTCAGAAGAATATGATCTAAAGCAGATCAGAACCAGTAAAATAACATGACTTATAAATAATGACAACCACAAATTTTTGTCTTTGTTTTAGTGTAAAAAAAGTAAAATTATATGAAAATTTTTACATTCACAAACTATTTTTTTTGTAAATTCTGCCTGTTTTGTGTATTTGTAGAGCCGCTGTGATCTGTCAGTTATAATGTACATGTGGAAATGATGAAATGAGGTGGAATATTGTTAAAATTCCACTTATTTTTCTCATGAATTTCCCAGTTGTTGATGTTATTCACATTTTTAAACTATAGTTTTTAGGTTGTTTCATGTTTTTCCAGTCTAAACCATAGATAAAAGTGTGCTGTTGACCTTCTGAGGCCTTGTTCTTGTTGAACGTGGTCGTCAGTGTGGTGGTTTTTCTTGCGGACTCTAACCCTGACGGGGGTCTTGTCTCCTCAGGACCACCTCCTGCTGCCGGCCATCAGCCACAACAAAACCAGCCGACCGAAAATGTCTCTGGTGATGCCGGCTATGTCTGTGAACGGTGAGTGTCTGTTTATTGTCCGGGTGTTTCAGATCAGAGCCGGATCCTCACATTCAGGTGAAGGAGGAGGAGCCTCAGGGATCAAAACAGCGGTGTCGGGTTACGCCGTTCATTCAGCGTCCTGGAATCCACGCTGTAACTGGATGTTTCTCTGCTGTTTAACTCCTGGTTAACAGAACAGGCTTTGTGTGGTTGGCTTTTACTCCTGTTTTTTACACTCACAGTTTACTTTGTGCTGCTGTGAAACATTCAGACCTGAAAGCCAAGCCTGGGTCTGGTGTAAAGTATCCGCTAGAGATGGGTTTTACTGCCGCACCAACAAACCCACACACACAGTAAACCAGTAAATGCAAAGACGACAACGACGATGAACAACGCAAGTCAGCAAATATTGACTGCAGTCACATGACCAGTATTTATCCACAGACACTGATCTGATAAAATGTGTGTTTACCTACTCAAAGTATTTAATCAGCAGATCAGCTGATATGCATATTGTCCTGAGGGTTTTTATTTGTCTTTAGGTCTGTAGAAGCCAATAATGTAACAACAACCGATAACGTAACAGCGGCCGGTAATGTAATGAATTTGCTATTTTTAAAATGTAACTGGCCAGTAACGTAATATCTGGCCAATAATGTAATAAAAGTCCTGAACTGATAACGTAATAGCTTTTGGCCAGTAATGTTATAACTTATTACGTTATTGGCTCAGTTGTTACATTTGCAAAGATGTTTTTTTTTTACCAGGCCAATAATGTAATAACCAGCCAGTAATTTATAACATTATTGACCAAAAGTTATTACGTTATCGGTTCAGGACTTTTATTATGTTACTGGCTTATTACATTTTAAATATGGCAGATTTATTCTACAAGGCCTGAAAAAAAAACAGTCCAATTGAATTTTTTATTTATTTTTTAACCTGTTTTTCACAAAGTTCCATAAATGTCCACTCAGCTGGACACCAGCAGTTTAACTTCTGATTTAACAAAATAATATCGGAAAATGATGAAAACTTTGAAATAAAACATGTTTGATGCTGATAATCTGATCTTTTGTCACATTTTAACATATTCTAATTCCAGTTGTTACTCACTTTATGGAAATAATATGAAAAAAAAAAAACTTGTCAGAAACCCTGTTAATTCCACTTATATCCCATTTATCCATTGGTTTCCACTTAAACCTGTTGGCTCAGATCAGGTTTATGCACAACAGTAAAGTTACAGTAATGGGATGAATGACAGTGTAAATACAGGCGCTGGTGTACCGAGTCACATTTAGTCAACATGGAATTAACTGGACTTTTATTCTTATATTAAAGAAATTTGTGTAATTTTGACCAATCATATTAATCCTTAGGTGTTCTTCCTTTTTTTTTTACCTTCAGGGGTATTTCCTGATATAGAAGCATTTACTACATATTCCTGGGATGATCAGCATTTATGACTTCCTGTCGGCCATCTTGGTTATGAGTAAAAAAACATGTAGTTCCTGTGACTGTCCACTAGGTGTCAGTGTGTGTGTTGATGCACCAGCGTCCACTGTTTTGGCTGATATGAACTAAAACAACTAAACCCATGAATATAGTTTTTTTTTTTTTAACTGTGTCCTGGATAATTCCTTGAGCGGTTCTCCTTTTCCTAATCGTCTTCCGTCTCCGTCCTCAGAGAGTCTCTACAACTCGTCTCAGGGTTACGAGATGATGATGCAGGTCGACTGCGAAGTCATGGACACCCGGATCGTCCCCATCAAATCCTCTGCCGTCCCGCCCTCGCTCCGGGACCCGCCCCCACCTCCGCCCTCCACCCACCACAACCCCCACCACCATCACCACGGCAACCACACCTCGCTGCGCGGACGCCACCACCATTCGCCGTCCTCCTCCTCCTCCTCCGCCTCTTCTTCCTCCTCCTCTTCTTCTTCTTCTTCTTCCTCCTCGTCTTCGTCTCCGCGGCAACCTTTACCCGCCCGCAGACGACCGGTGGAATACCTAATCAGCCAATCGGAGGGCGTCTGAGGACATGTTTCCATGGCGACGACGGTTAAAATAAACTCATCATCTGGAGCTCAAAGGTAATCGTATCGACTCTGGAAAAACTCCGCCTCCAACCGCGGGGTTAAAGCGATAAATAAATAAATAAATAGATAGATAAATAAATAGATAAATGCCTGTTTAAAGAATATGTCCTAATATATAAAAGTATATTTGTAAAAAAGGCCAGAGCAGCACACTGCACTTGGAAACAGTGCTGCCTTTGAATATTTAAGACAGACAATGGAACGTCTGAATGAAGTGCGGAGGTGAACGTTCGTTTCAGGGTCGTTATTTCTCATCCCAGTTCATAAACTTCAGTCCAACGTTGACGTATTTAACGGTTAATCATCCCAATCCGCCTCAGACCCTGATGTCGAGTCGCGTTTCTGCAGAGTCGAACATTTGTGTTTTTGTATGGGCCGATCCTTGGAACGCTGCAGGAAGTGGGATCGTGTACCAGAGCTGAACAGCAGGGGGCGCCGGATCTCCTGGAGCTGAAACAAAAACGGCCCCGATTGTCACATTTAAATCACATTTCGTCATCGAATAATGCTCTGATTTCTTCCAAAGTGACGAAAAACAAGTAAAAATGCTTCAAGATTAAGCCTTTATTTCTGTATTTTTATGCACAAAAAACCAACCAAACCACTTCAGATCCCACTTTCATGCAGCATCGTTCAGATTTATTGAAGATTGTTGTTTTTTTTTTTATAGGAAAATTATGTTGGAGATTATTTAATAGCTGTAAATATTAGTGTTCACCTTGTAGATATTTTTTCGTTATGTTTTTTTTTTATTTTCGGGGTCTTTTCACAACAAAAAACTGTTTAAAAAAAAAAAGAAAAAAAAAAGCATTTGGGGCAGTTTTTTAATGTGGGACCAACATCCATTCAAATCAGTTCAGATCCATTTACATAAATAAACACAGACAGATGTGTCTTTTATTGTACAGAACAGATGCTCGTGGTAAGAGTTATGAAAATGTAAAGAAACCAACTCCTGAAAACTCAGTTACTGCAGCTGAAGACACATTATCGAGCTTCTTTGTTATTTAATAATTCAATAAAAACACTAGTTTCTTTTCCTTCAGACTAAATTTCAGTCTGACTTCTTCTAGTTCTCAAGTGTAGGGTTTGGATTCACTCGATTACATCTGAAAACATCAGCTCTGCCCGTTTTTACATTAGTTTATGTCGATGAAGCCTGAGCCCAGCTGCATTATGGGAAATGTAGGCTGATCCATACCAGCAGCGTCATTTCACTTCAGCTGGGTGTGAATTCAGTGCAAAATCTGCAGATCAGAGCATTTTATTTCAGCTCATTAAAGCCTCTCTTATAACTACACAAGATAAAATGCACGTATTTAACCTTTAAAACCCTCAACCAGCCGCCGCCAACTGAAACATCTACTGATCTAAACTGTTCAATGCCTGTTGATCCACTAATTCTATCAATACATGTAAATAATTGGTGTCAAATACAGTTTTACCTCCATTATTCATAGGAAAAAATTTACAAAAACTTGTAAAATGAGAATTAAAATGAGCAAAATACTTGAAAAATAAGGAAAAAATTAAGCAATAAACCTAGAAATATGGCATAAAAGTGAACAAATTCTTCTAAATTGAGGAGAAAATGAACATAAATACTTGGAAAAAATGAGATTTCATTATTTCATACCATCCAGAACCCTGTATTTATTCAGTTAACCCTCAAAAACCTAAACCATCTACTGATCTAAACTGTTTAATTCCTGTTGATCCACTAAACCTATCAATACATGTCAATAATTGATGTCAAATACAGTTCTTCATCTTTTCATGGTCATCAGATATGACCATATTTGGACGTTCAGAGGCTCCATAGTTACTGTGGAAACATCGTCATCTTCTCCAACATTGATTCTCCAGTCAAACCAGTGGAGTTGGATCAATGACAGTGGATGGACACACTGGGGTTATGTTCAGTATAAAATAAAATGAACAAAAATAAAATTAAAAAAACATACAGAATAATAAATGACACAAAAAAGAAGCCAAAAATAGACTCAAATTAAGTAAGAAAGAATAAAGTAAGCAATAAAATGAACAAAAACAGCCAAAATAATGAATAAAATTAACAAAATGGATTAATAAAAAAAGTAAACATTGATTCACCAGTAAAACCAGTAGAGTTGGATCAATGACAGTGGATGGACATACTGGGTTTATATGAATATAAAATAAAATGAACAAAAATACATTTAAAAACATACAGAATAATAAATGACATGAAAAAAGAAGCCAAAAATACACTCATATTAAGTAAGAAAGAATAAAATAAGCAACAAAATGAATAAAAACAACCAAAGTAATGAATAAAAGGAACAAAATGAAGAATAAATCAACAAAATATTAACATGAACAAAATAAGCCACAAACTGAAGGAATTTTAACAATTATTTTAAAAAGACAATGAAACCAACACAAACAAATAAAATTATAGATAAAATGAACTAAAAAGAATAAGAAAATCTACAAAATAATAAATGATATGGAGAAAATAAGCAACAAAATGAACAAAAACAGCCAAAATAATGAATAATGAACTAAGTGGATTAAAAAAAAATTCAGCTGGTTCCCCAGTCAAACCCATGTAGAGTGGACGGACACACTGGGTTCAACTGTCGTTTTTCCATTTGGTAAATTTTTATGCATAGGTTATATTCATGTAATTTGAGGGTCAGTGGAAAAGCGACTGTTGTGTCGTTTATGACGGAGGCTGAATTCAGACCCAACGTTAAAGGTCGACAATCACAAAACAACCATGAATGTTTTTGTGGTTTTTTTTCCGATAAAACCTTCGATTCCAGGTGTGAGTCCAATCCTACACTTTAAAACTGAAAGAACAGGTTAAATCCTAAACAGACGTTCATCAATCTGCCTCCAAATGCTTGTTATCTGTTTTTCTGTATTTTTTATTTTTTTTAACGCCTGTTGCACTGCACGCTCCTCATCCATGTTCTGTTTTTCACTTTTTTATACTGAATTTGTTACTTTTGTGTAAAGAAATGCAACGAAAAACATGTTGAAAATGAAGTTTTACGTGGGTTTGTGAAGGGCAGTGAACGCATCGTGTTGCTTTAAAATGCGCTGTTTGTTTGTTTGTTTGGAGATAAAATCAGGATTGAATTCAACTGTTGGTGCATCAGTCGGTGGTTTTATAACTGAGGAAATGTTTGTTTATGGGGTTATTGTTCATTTTAATTTATCAACGATGGTTTTTCTAGAGTAATCTCCATAAATCGCATTTTTTATAGAAGTTAAAATGGTTTCATCAACAGTCAGAAGATAAAAGAAACAGGAAACATTTACATCTGAGAAGCTAAAAACAGCAAATATTGTAAATTTATTATATCAAATCAAATGTCAAAATAGTTTGTTTCATCTTAATTTATTTCAACTTTAAAATTTGCAATTTTTCTTTTTTTTTTGTCAAGTCTAATTTTTTGTTTATTTTAAAGACAAAGTCTGAGCCTTAAAAACATTAAAGTTAAAACATCTCACTGTGCCAATAGTTTGTTTATAATATTATTATTTTTAAAATATTTTATCAATTCCAATACAAATGAACTCCTATAAAAGAAACAGTTGAAACCAGTGTTTGTTTTGAGTTTATTTAACTATTTTGTGTTTGTTCAGTTATTTTTGACACAAATGGACCCCCATAAAAGCAAATAAATCCAATGTGTTTATTTTTTATTCTTTGTTTTTGTTTTTCAAAATGAATTCCTACATATTTTTTTAAATGTTCACTTAGTTTTGACACAAATGACCCCACAGTAATTTCTGAAACATTTTTTTTTAATTCAAATTTTGTAGTTATTTTTGACTAATATAAAATAACTGAACAAATGTAGTCTCTGTTTGCGTTCTGTTTTATTCTGGAATTTTTATTTTTTTTTCAATTTATTCTTTTATTTTCAACACTAACGGATCCCCATACAATAAATGAAGCAGGTGTTTCTAGATTTTACTTTTCTCTTTATATTGTTTTTATTTTTATTTTGTCCTGTATTTTCGACACTATCGGACCCCCGTACTTCCGTTCTCAGTTAAAACCCACCGGCCGAGTTCTGGAACTGATGTTAAATCCACGATGTTTGTTCATGATGTCGGAACATTTTTAGACTGAAATCTGTGGAAACTAAATGGTATCGGTGTAAATAAACGCTCTGCCTTTGTCTTTTTTAATTTAATGGGAAGAATCATGTGTAAATAAATGCGTTGTTTGTTTTTTTTAAGTCCATCTCTGCGATGGGACGTCGAACTGCTGCCTTTTATTTGATGTTTGTAGAAAATGAAGCGTTGAATTTGATAAAATAAACTCTAAAGCTCACGTCTGCTGCTGGTTTTTATTATTTCTGTTCAGAAATCGACACAAGGCTGCGAATTTTTGTTTTTCAGAAAATCAGTGAAAGAAAATGTACATTTGTATGTTTGCACTGTTAATGGGATTTGTGTTTTTTTTTTAGGGTTTTTATTTTTATTTTTTTTAAGTTTCAATCAATATAATGGAAGTTGTTTAATTGATTTTTTAACAAATGTTTGAAACTGGATCAAATGTGTAAAAAGTTTCCAGTAAAGACTGAGGATTTTTTCAGCAAATGATTTGATGCTTATTTTGTTTGATTTTATTGATAGTTTTGTTCATTCTTTATTTTTATTGAATTTTATTGGTTACAGTTTGGTCAATTTTTCCTGATTATTTAATGGATTTTTATGTATTTTATTGACTTTTGTTCATTTTATTCATTACTTTGTTCATTTTTTGGAATTTTTAATCATTGTATTGATGATTGTTTTGCATTTTTATTAACTTTGTTTCATGTTTTGCTCACGCTTCATTAATTTTCTTTATTTTTATTCATTTTGTAGATAGTCGTTCATTTTTACTGGTTATTTTGTGGACTTGGTCAAGTATTCATGTTTGTGGAATTTTTTTGTTCATTTTATTCATTGTTTTACTCGTTTTTATTTATTTTGTTCATTTTTATTTATTTTTAATCATGTTTCATTTGTTTATTTTATCTCATATTTTTGATTTTGGTTATTTTTATTATTTGTTATATTATATGGTTTTTCATTCATTTTATTATGTATGTTGTGAATTCTTTTGTTCATTTTTTGTCTATTTTTTTTTACATATTTTAATTATTTTTTTGTCATTTTATTTATTTTTTTTTTTACATCATTTTGTTGATTCATTTGTTTTGTCATTTATTTATTTGATTATTTTGTTGCTTTTTATTCGGTTTATTCATTATTTTGTTCATTTTTGTTTGTTTCATTGATTATTTGGTTTGTTTTTAGTTGATTGTGTTTTTGTTTTGTTCATTTTAATTGAACATTTCAACCCAAATTGACATAGTTTTACCTTCATTCTCATTGAACTTTCTTCTTTTTCTTCTTATTTCCAGCAGCAGGATGAGTAAAACCCTGAGTCCTGAAGGTGATCGGAACTATTGATCCAACTTATTGATCGTCAGTTCTGTTTTTTCTTGTACGTTCATGTTTCATCCACTAGAGGGCGACAGAGAAACACCACAGTCTGAGTGTGAATGTGCTGATGGAGCTGAAACTGAACACCAGTCAAACTTCTGTCCTTTATTTAAAGCTTCACAGATTCAAAGACGCCTGTTGATGGATTGATCTTCTAACTGATTGATTCTAATTGATAAATGGATTGATCTGTGATATAAAAGAAGGAATCTGACATTTGAGAAGCTGAAGTTTGGAGCCAAAACACTGACGGTATGTAGTATTTTCATTTTCAAATATTAAAAATGATCTAAATTATCATCGATATTTAGAATAAACATCTGTTTCTAAATGATTATTTTACAGTAATATTTAAGGAAGGATTAGAGCCACTGGAAAAAAAAACAATGAACATCTAATATATATACATTTTTATTATTTTTATGATTTAAAAAAATAGTCTGAATTCTGACTTTAATCTCAGAATTCTGACTTTTTTCTCATAATTCTGACTGTTGTTTATTTATTTATTTATTTTTTACTTATTGTTCTGAGAAAAAAGTCAGAATGGACTGTATGCACAGCCTCACTACTTCCTGAACTTCAGGTGGCTCCTTTATTTCCTGTCTTTAATTATTGGACACACTGATTAATCCAGGTGTGACTATTTAATCAGTAGTCACAATAAGAAGAAGCAGACACACCTGGGTTAGTCAGTGTGTCCAATAATGAAAGACAGGAAATAAAGGAACCAGCTGAAGTTCAGGAAGCAGTGTGGCTGTGCATAGAGTCCATTCTGAGAAGAAAAAGTCTGAATTTGGACTTTCTCCTCAGAATTCTGACTTTCTTCTCTGAATAATAATTTTAAAAATATATTGAACTTTCATTTTTTTCCAGTGGCTCTAACCCTCCTCTGTAAACATTAGTATCGGTCGTTTAGAAAAATGTGACAAGATGTTTAACAGAGATCTTATATTTATGCAGATTTTCTTTCTGTGGTTTTAATGTCTATGAAATATTAGACAGATGGTGCGTTCAGGGTCCCTTCGTTAGTGAATATGTTGGGTTTTTTTTTTTATATTTATTTATTTTTGAACAGTGATCTAATCGAAACCTTCCAGTTTGTTGGAAATACCAGACGTGTTTTTACGAGTGTGTGAATCCACAGATCGGAGGGTTTTCCTGTATTTTTTGGACAGCGTCGGTGTAGTGTCCCCTCGTAAAGACAGAGGACTGACCTTTGACCTTTACTCTGTCCGGTCTCTGTCCAGACTGTCATTTACAGACAGGACTGACCTTTGACCTTTACTCTGTCCGGTCTCTGTCCAGACTCTGTCATTTACAGACAGGACTGACCTTTGACCTTTTCTCTGTCCGGTCTCTGTCCAGACTCTGTCATTTACAGACAGGACTGACCTTTGACCTTTACTCTGTCCGGTCTCTGTCCAGACTCTGTCATTTACAGACAGGACTGACCTTTGACCTTTACTCTGTCCGGTCTCTGTCCAGACTCTGTCGTCGGCTGCAGATTTAGAAACTGCTGAGTCGAAAACAATCAGGACGGGACGACGGCGATGACTTCAGCTGCAGTTCGGCGTCTGTCGGGGAAACTCATCAAAGAGGTTTTTTTAATCGAACCCATGACTTCACGTCCGCTCCGTCCTCCATCTGCACTTTATGTTTGATCCACTGAACGCAGCGTTCGGCCTCAGACTGACAGCTGTGGGTTATTGATCCAAACTTTAACCCAGAACTGTCAAACTCCTGTTAGATCAGGTTCCACATTCAGTCTACTATGAGCTGAGGTGGGCCAGACTAATAAAATAATAGAAATAATAAAATAAAAACTGATTAATAATGTCAATGCCAAAGTTTACGACAGAAGCGTATTGCATTCACCCACAAAAAAAAAAAATTCAGCTCTGTTTTTCCGAATTGACGAGATAATTATCTTGTAATTACTAGAAAAATAAGTTTTAAAAAAAATTTGGCTGTGTTTTTCTGAATTAACGAGATAATTGTCTCGAAAAAACAGACACATTTTAATTTTTTTATGAAACAGTATAAAATACGTTTTTAAAAAACTGGCTCTGTTTTGTCTCAATTAACAAGATACTGTTTTCTGAAAAAAAAAAAAAATCCACAATATTCTAAATAAAAATTGAATTTTTTTTTTTTTTTTTTGCAGCCTGGCACTGATTAACCCAAACATGTTCATGTGCGTTACTATTTTTATGCTTATTTAATATAATTAGAAAAAAATGCATCAGTTTGACTGTCGACATACTTCACATATACGTTAAACTTTGTCTTTAAGTGCAGAGTTAAAATGATCTGATTTTACAAACCATCTTTAACAGAGCTGCAGATTTTAGCTCAATAAATGTGTAATTTAAAGCAACATGAGGTAAAAAAAAAACCCCACAAAGTGATTCTAATCCCAGTAAATAAAGCCATAAATGTAAGCTACACTTTTACAGAATCATCTTTTCCATGTTTTTAGTCTTTTTTCTGTTAATAGACTCATTTCTGGCAGTTTTTCCATGAACTGAAGGTTGTAATTTCCAGACTGAATGGAAATCCTCTAGACGCAAATAAAATCTAATTTAATCATAAAGGTTTAATCTGAGCAAATAAAACGAACAGGGTTTAATTATCTGAGTCTCAGCTCCACATGAGGAAACTTTAGACTGGAGTCATTTATTTTGTTCATGTTTTCACACAGGAATAAATAAAAACAAAAATGAGAACAGGTGAGTTTTTAATTCGTCTGAAAAACTAAAGAGAAGAAGACGTTTAGATCTGACGTCACTGTCACTGCAGGAAAAACAGAACGTCCAGTGGAACGTTGAGGCAGTAAAAGAAAAAGAAAAAGACATGAATGTAAATCCAGACGAGTCCTGGAGTTTGAAACACGTTTATTGTTCGTCTGATGGGTTTTATTTTTATTCCTGTCGTAGATCTTCTACAGCAGAGGAGTCAAACAGAAGAATTTAGGACAAATACGAACAGTCAGTGGTTTCAAACTGATTTCAGTTCAGCTTCCACGTCCTCCCAGTGTGAGCTGAAGGGTACGGTGGCCCAGAGGTGCAGATATGGAGCCAACCTGGGGCCATAAGTTTTATATATGAAAAAATAAAAACTGAAAATGTAAGTTTTGATCTTGAATTTTGAAAAATAATGCAATGTATTCAAATTAAAAATAAGTGTATGAAAAGTTTATTCAGGTAAAATATCATTTTGATTCACCTCGGTTTTTCTTTTGAATAAATTATTTTCATTTTTCACTTTCATATATGTTTCAATATTTGAGGTTTTATTTTTTCACTTGCATGTTTTATCTTTTCAGATTCAGATCTTATTTTTTACAGTTTCAAATCCTTATTTTTTCACTTTCAGATCTTTTTTTTTCAGTTTCAAATCTATGTTTTTTTAGCTTTCAGATCTCTTTTTTGTTTGTTTTTTTGTTTTGTTTTTTGCTTCTACAACTTTTAGCCCTGATGTGGTGTGGAAAAAAAACATAAAAAAATAAGATCTGAATCTGAAATGATAAAACATGCAACTGAAAAAAATAAAACCTCAAATTTTAAAATATATATGAAAATGAGAAATGAAAATAGATAATTTATTCAAAAGAATTACCGAAGTGAATCAAAATTATATTTGACCTGAAAAAACTTTTCATAAACTTATTTTTAATTTGATTACTTTGTTGTATTTTTCAAAATTCAAGATCAAAACTTAAATGATCAGTTTCATTTTTAATTTTTTCATGTACAAAACTTATAGCCCCAGGTTGGCTCCATACAACAGATTATCCACTATAAAAAATATAAGAGACATTATGATTTATTTACAAAGAAGTCTCTGAAAAATAAATATACCCCTTAAATAAAAATAAACTTGTATGAAAAAAAGCTGTCTCCTAAAAAAGCAAAAACAAAAAGAACTTGTAATAAAAAATAAATTTGTACAAAGAAATGAAATAAACTTGTATGATTTATGTTTTTATAGAAGTCTGTTATTTGAGGACATTATTTAAAATATATATATATATATATATATACAAGTTTATTTTATTTCTTTTTATAAATGTAATTTTTATTACAAGTTGTGTTTTTTTTGTTTGTTTGTTTGTTTTTTTAGCAGATCGTATATGTGTCCCCTGAACTAACATGAGTTTGACGCCCCTGCACTGAAACAAAGACTAAAATGTTTTGTCATTATATAAAGGTTAGTCTGTTATTATTTTACTAGTTTGTCCCATCGGGGATCAGAACGACGCTCCTGTTCTTTCCACTAGGGGGCGACACAAAGTCTGATTGTTTTTCTAACGACCTGCTTTTTACAAAAATAGTTTGAAAACACTCAAATGTCAGGAAGTTTCGACGTTTGCTTGTAGTCCTTGTCTCACCTCTGCCCTCTGGTGTCGTCTGTGGGTACTGCGCCCACTCACAGGTAACGCCTGCTGTTTGGACCGTTTCCATCATGTGACCGTGACGTGGGCTGTGATTGGTGGATGATTTACAGAAGAAACAGGTAAACGGAGTCAGAGGGTCGGGAACCTTTCACCTGGGAACCATTAATCTGACAGCTGTGTTTCTGGAGGGGCTGCAGTCATGTGTCACCAATAAATGTACCCCCCCCCCCCAGCCAGATGTTCAGGTGGACTCTGATGGGCTGACCAGATGTGGAGGCGAACAGGCGTCGATAATACGACACAGAGACGACTGCGCACGGGTAAATTCTACTGCAGCAGGTATTTATGTCTGAGGTAATGTTTTATCTGCGACATTTGGATTTAATTCCTAATATTGTTCGCATTTGTATCATTATTTACTGTTAAAAAAGTCCAAATAAATGGACTGAACTTCTACAGTGCATCTTCTCCACCTTCATGGAGCCCCTCACATTCACACATACACCAGCACCAGCTGCTGCCATGCAGGGCGCTGCCCGGCTCTACGGGGAGCAGTTTAGGGTTCAGTGCCTTGCCCAAGGACACTTCGACATGTGGACAGTCAGAGCCAGGATTTGAACCGCCAACCCTTTGGTCACTGGACAACCCGCTCGACCAACTGAGCCGCAGCCGCCGTAAGGCAAATACGGCTTCATAGAAAACATTTAACAGTCACTGAATACAGAAGATTTGCAGAAGCTGCTGTTTAACTCATTCAAGCTTTAACCCTCTGGTGTTCCATCCACACAAGTTCTAATATTCACCTAGAACACAAAATACACACAGTCTGGTACCAGTGTACGGAAGGAAGTCTGTCTCATCACATTTGGAATTAAAAAAGCCTTCGAATTTCTGGCACTGATTTTTTTTTTTTTTTTTTGCACTGAAATTAAGAATCTGAATTTTTTGTCTCTGAATTCAACTATGGTCATACATTTAGAAAAAAAATAATAATTCAGAAGCAAAAAATTCAGATGCTAAAAAATCAGAAGCAAAAAATTCAGACACAAAAAATTCAGATCACACATCCCGGACACCAAGGATACACAATCGATTCTATCTCAGGTCGAACCGACAGCCGACCAATCCAGTTACATTAGGTTGGTCATGTGACGCTGATGCATGAAGACGGTCAGCGCGGATGTGTGATGTGAATTTTTAGCATCTGAAATTTTTATTTAGTTTTTTTGTATTTCATCAACTTGAACTATAAACAAAAATAGCAAATACTCAGTAACTGTTAGATTTTTAACCATTTAATAAATGCCATATTTGTAATGGAAACAAACAATATTTTTTGATGGAAAAAAACAAACTTTTTTTTAAAATATCTATATTATACTGAACTCCAGATTTCGTACAAACCGTAAGATTCGTACAAACTCATCATTTGTAAGAATCTTTGTGACCTCAGCATTAGCACCGTTTCCTCAGACTGACCTCATGAAATTGTGTTTGTATGCAAAGTTCAAATAGTTTTGGATTTTTCATTCTAGTTTAGTTTTATTTAGTTTTGACTTTTTTTTTCTCTAATTCAGTTTGTTTTAATTCATTTTTAGAGCAGGTTTACTAGTTTTTATTAGTTTTCATTATTTTCTAAATGCTCAGTTTTAGTATAAATTTTAGTTCAGTGGTCTCTTTTCTCTTCTTCTCTGTGCTCCTATTCAAATCAACCCCAGACAGGACTCTGCTGCTTTAGTCTCCATGTTTCCAGGTAGAGTGGGGACCAGAAGACGACTGGAAACCACAAGTGAACACAAGTGACGGAGCAAAAAGTGTCAGATGGTGACAGCACAGAAAACTGAGAGAGCGAAATAAATCACTTTCATATCAATCCAACATTGACAAAGACGAAAACGAAGGGAATTTTATCCATAATTTTTTATATGTTTTAGTTAGTTTTGTAAACACACAATACAGTTTCAGGTAGTTATCGTTGTTTTTTCTTTTAATTATAGTTTTTATTTATTTCCGTTAATGAAATGTTTTTTCAATTCTAGTTTTCATCATTTCATTAGTTTCGTTAACGATAATAACCTTGGTTGTATGTGACACCAGTTCATTGCATTTGGTGTGCTGTACGTACACATTTCCATCCTTTAGCGTGTTATTTAATGTCATTTGATGGCGTGTCAATGCACTAGCCGCTAATCGCACTAATCTCTAACCCTAAACCTAATTGTGCTAATGATGTGTTATTTTACGCGGCATAAATATACGCGCTGAAAGCTTTTAATGCGTACAGATAACACACCAGTTAAAAGTGGTGCGTTATCTGTACGCAGTTCATGATATTACGTTGATTTCCTTGAAAATGACAACGTCTGGTCTCAGAAAATGAAAAAAAAAAACAGGTGTTTTTGGTTCGTTTTTCCATTTCTGTCATGTAGTAACTTTATTTTATGTTATTAAAGAAAATGAAAAATGAAAGTTTTTTTAGATTTGGTTTATCTGTTTTGACACTGAAAAAGAAAAATGCCTTGAAATTCAATTTTAATTCTTCTATTTTAAAACGAAAATCAATTAACCGCTAGTTTTTCTTTTGTTTCTGAAAATAAAATCCAATTACCAACAGATACACTGTCCTCAGTGGATGGGTCAGAATTTTAAAAATCCTACAAAAATGAACAACTTTTAAATTCTGACCTAAAACAAATAGTGCAAAAATAATCAGACCTTTAATACGATGAGTGTAAAGTGTGTTTAATTCGCTCACCTGGACACCACAGGGTTAATATTTCTGGACATTCAGTCAGTCTGCGTTCATGTTTCATTCACCTCTGACTGAAAAGTGCCGTTAAAACAACAGTATTTCTTGGTTAAATCATTAACAGCGGGGGTATTTTTACTGCCTCCAACCCTTCGCTTCCAGTTCAGAGGAAATAATGTCAACAGGATGAAGAAGACGAGCGCGCTGCCAGCTTTAACGTCAAACAACCGCCTGCACTGTGACTAAAAGCACCGATTCAAGGAGGAAATACAGGGAAAATGTGTCTGCGTCAACAAAAAATATTTAAAATGTAAATCAGAAGGAAAAAGAGGTTCTGTGAGGATGTGAGGAATGATGTTTCTGAATGTTTTTTGTCTTAAATCCAGAATAAATAAGTGAAGCATCAGCTGTGGGAGCGTCTGAACACAGTTAAAGGACAAATGACTGAAATATGAAGAAGTGGTAACAAACATAAGGCAAACGTAAGGACCAATAGAACATCACTGCATGAGCTTAAAACATCATAATAATAACAATAATAATAATAATAGCCAATTATTAAACCAAATAAGTGACAAAAGCAGGAAAAGCTGAAAAAAAAAAACCCAGTAAAATTAACAAATATAAGCAAAAAGTAACATGATAATAAAAGAAATGGATAAAATATTAACAACAAAAGACAAAAAAGTCATTAATTACTGAGATAAAAGACTAAATCTGTCCACATGACCTTGTTTTTATCCGTTTTATTCAGTTTTCTGTTTTTGTGTGAACAGATATTTCGTAAATGAAGGTCTACATCACAAACCCTGCTCTGTCATTTCATTATTTGACTTCATTATTTGTCCTAAATTACTTCTGTTCAAACCTTTTTCATGCCTGTGATCGATGAATATTTACAGATGAAATGATATGAACTATGTTCATGCTGACAAAGCACATATGAACCCTATAAAGGTTAGAACAGGCCTGGAGTTCTGCATGTTTTTATAATAAGTGTCAGAAAACAACTTTTTTGCCATTTCTTTTTCAGGAAGAACTTACGTTTTCAATATCTGTCCATTAATTATCATTATTATATGTAACAGATGCTTAAAACAGTGAGTTATAGTTAAAAAAAATTAAATGACTTGCATTTTTATCATATTTATTATCAAAGCATCTGTAAACGTCTGTAACTAAACTCTGTGAGTTTCTCTAAATCAGGGGTCTCAAACTCGGGTCCTCGAGGGCCACTATCCTGCATGTTTTAGATGTGTCCCTCTTCCAGCACACCTGACGGTCGTTCTCAGGCTTCTGCAGACTTGGATTTAGGCTGATCATTTGAATCAGGTGTGTTGGAAGAGGGAAACATCTACAACATGCAGGATACTGGCCCTCGAGGACCCGAGTTTGAGACCCCAGCAAATCCTCTTTCTTCTCTTTTCCATGTGTTGGTCCACTGTAGTTGTTCTAGATCAGTGTGAGTCCATGTTCTTCTGGTTCTGTTTGGTTCTTTTTACTCATTTGGATCCAGTTGATAGTCTGGGTTCACTTTGGGTCTGGTCGTAGACAGAGCCGCTCATTTCACTGACAGAAACATCCATCAGCTGATTCACATACACACACTGGATCTGTCTATGTCCTGGACAGATCTGACTGTAGGTTTACACACATATACAAATATACAGACGTTTAGAGAAGGTTTACACATATATACAAATATACACACATTTAGAGAAGGTTTACACATATATACAAATATACAGACGTTTAGAGAAGGTTTACACATATATACAAATATACACACGTTCAGAGAAGATTTATACACATACAAATATACAGACGTTTAGAGAAGGTTTACACATATATACAAATATACAGACGTTTAGAGAAGGTTTACACATATATACAAATATACAGACGTTCAGAGAAGATTTACACACATATACAAATATACAGACGTTCAGAGAAGATTTACACACACATATACAAATATACACACGTTTAGAGAAGATTTATACATATATACAAATATACAGACGTTTAGAGAAGGTTTACACATATATACAAATATACAGACGTTTAGAGAAGATTTACACATATATACAAATATACACACGTTCAGAGAAGATTTATACACATATATACAAATATACAGACGTTTAGAGAAGGTTTACACATATATACAAATATACAGACGTTTAGAGAAGGTTTACACATATATACAAATATACACACGTTTAGAGAAGATTTACACATATATACAAATATACAGACGTTTAGAGAAGATTTTCACATATATACAAATATACACACGTTCAGAGAAGATTTACACATATATACAAATATACACACGTTCAGAGAAGATTTACACATATATACAAATATACACACGTTCAGAGAAGATTTACACATATATACAAATATACAGACGTTTAGAGAAGATTTACACATATATACAAATATACAGACGTTTAGAGAAGATTTACACATATATACAAATATACAGACGTTTAGAGAAGATTTACACATATATACAAATATACAGACGTTTAGAGAAGGTTTACACATATATACAAATATACAGACGTTTAGAGAAGGTTTACACATATATACAAATATACAGACGTTCAGAGAAGATTTACACACATATACAAATATACAGACGTTTAGAGAAGATTTACACACACATATACAAATATACACACGTTTAGAGAAGATTTATACATATATACAAATATACAGACGTTTAGAGAAGGTTTACACATATATACAAATATACAGACGTTTAGAGAAGATTTACACATATATACAAATATACAGACGTTTAGAGAAGATTTACACACACATATACAAATATACACACGTTTAGAGAAGATTTATACATATATACAAATATACAGACGTTTAGAGAAGGTTTACACATATATACAAATATACAGACGTTTAGAGAAGGTTTACACATATATACAAATATACACACGTTCAGAGAAGATTTATACACATATATACAAATATACAGACGTTTAGAGAAGGTTTACACATATATACAAATATACAGACGTTTAGAGAAGGTTTACACATATATACAAATATACACACGTTTAGAGAAGATTTACACATATATACAAATATACAGACGTTTAGAGAAGATTTTCACATATATACAAATATACACACGTTCAGAGAAGATTTACACATATATACAAATATACACACGTTCAGAGAAGATTTACACATATATACAAATATACACACGTTCAGAGAAGATTTACACATATATACAAATATACAGACGTTTAGAGAAGATTTACACATATATACAAATATACAGACGTTTAGAGAAGATTTACACATATATACAAATATACAGACGTTTAGAGAAGATTTACACATATATACAAATATACAGACGTTTAGAGAAGATTTACACATATATACAAATATACAGACGTTTAGAGAAGATTTTCACATATATACAAATATACAGACGTTCAGAGAAGATTTACACATATATACAAATATACAGACGTTCAGAGAAGATTTACACATATATACAAATATACACACGTTCAGAGAAGATTTACACATATATACAAATATACACACGTTCAGAGAAGATTTACACATATATACAAATATACAGACGTTTAGAGAAGGTTTACACATATATACAAATATACAGACGTTTAGAGAAGGTTTACACATATATACAAATATACAGACGTTCAGAGAAGATTTACACATATATACAAATATACAGACGTTTAGAGAAGATTTACACATATATACAAATATACAGACGTTTAGAGAAGATTTACACATATATACAAATATACAGACGTTCAGAGAAGATTTACACATATATACAAATATACAGACGTTTAGAGAAGATTTACACATATATACAAATATACAGACGTTTAGAGAAGATTTACACATATATACAAATATACAGACGTTTAGAGAAGATTTACACATATATACAAATATACAGACGTTTAGAGAAGATTTTCACATATATACAAATATACAGACGTTTAGAGAAGATGTACACATATATACAAATATACACACATTTAGAGAAGGTTTACACATATATACAAATATACAGACGTTTAGAGAAGATTTACACATATATACAAATATACACACGTTCAGAGAAGATTTACACATATATACAAATATACACACGTTCAGAGAAGATTTACACATATATACAAATATACACACGTTCAGAGAAGATTTACACATATATACAAATATACAGACGTTTAGAGAAGATTTACACATATATACAAATATACAGACGTTTAGAGAAGATTTACACATATATACAAATATACAGACGTTTAGAGAAGATTTTCACATATATACAAATATACAGACGTTCAGAGAAGATTTACACATATATACAAATATACAGACGTTCAGAGAAGATTTACACATATATACAAATATACACACGTTCAGAGAAGATTTACACATATATACAAATATACACACGTTCAGAGAAGATTTACACATATATACAAATATACAGACGTTTAGAGAAGATTTACACATATATACAACTATCAATAAACTATACGAACCACAAAAATACAGATGAAAAAACAGCAAAAAAAAAAAAGAAGAATAATGAAGACGTTAGAAAAAGTTAGTGAGTTAGTTAAATAGCTAGTTAGTTAAATAGTTAGTTATTCAGTTAGTTAAATTGTTAGTTAGTGAAATTGTTAGTCAGTTAGTTAGTTAAATTGTTAGTTAGTTTGTTAGTTAGTTAGTTAGTTAGTTAGTTAAATTGTTAGTTAGTTAGTTAAATTGTTTGTTAGTTAGTTAGGTAGTTAGTTAGTTAGTTAGTTAGTTAAATTGTTAGTCAGTTAGTTAGTTAAATTGTTAGTTAGTTAGTTAAATTGTTTGTTAGTTAGTTAGGTAGTTAGTTAGTTAGTTAAATTGTTAGTCAGTTAGTTAAATTGTTTGTTAGTTAGTTAGGTAGTTAGTTAGTCAGTTAGTTAAATTGTTAGTTAGTTAGTTAAATAGTTAGTTAGTTAAATAGTTAGTTAAATTGTTAGTTAATTAGTTAAATTGTTAGTTAAATAGTTAGTAAGATAGATAGATAGATAGTTTATTTCAGACACAAACATGATACAAAACACAGGGTTAAAAAAAAAAAAAATAGAATAATAGAAAAAGGAACACCTGTTGTGCCTGAAAATAAACAGAAATGGAATAAAAATAATAATGACAAAATGAAAAAAACTGAACAAAAATGTAATAAAATAATGAACTTAATCAGTGTGGTTTTACCCCTAAAACTAACTGACTGTAGAAACTACAGTACCCATGAGTCTCAGCTGCTGTTGCCATGGAGATGAGCCTGTGAAACCCCATGCTGACACTTGGAAATGCCAGGCTGTGAATGCTGCCGCACAGCTCAGCTCGTTCTCTAACGTCATGTTTCATTTTGAGCTCATTTCCTAAAAATGTTCTGAATGGGTTCGTCTGGATGTTTGTCCCACCGCTCCGGTTCCGCCTCCACCTCAAATTCAGAAGATGTCATTCCAGACGGAGCTCAAACATCTGAATAATGCGGCGGAAAATCCTCTTCGTCCTCTTCGTCGTCCGGTACAATCACTGCTTTCAGTCCAGATGATGGTCGTCTGACGTCCAGTCGCCTCTGTGACCTTTAGACGCGTTAAGAAAGAGCGTGTTTTCTGTTTAAACACAGGTGTTTAAACACACCCTGAAGCACTGCACATTTACCTGGCAAAAAAAAAAAATACAACCATTAAGTAAGTAAGTGGGAGGATATAATTATATAAGCAGAATCAGGAAAAATATGTACATTTAATCAGGACTGAGTATCATTATTAAGAAATACTAAAATAAAAAACACTGAATGAATGTTTAAAAATGTCAGTTCTGTTTTATTAAGTATTTAAAAGACCTAAAGAATTATAAATACATTATAGAGTTATTACAGTTGTACTGACAGCAGCTTTTTACACTAAAGAACGAAATAAATAAAACTCCAAAAATAATGCAACAGGAAGTAAAATACAGTGTTACTGCAGGTAAAGGGAAATTTAAAGTAAAATAAAAACAAAACTACTGATGTGCTCATTAAAACCAAAATATTTTTAAGCACAAAAACAGTCAAATGCAGATGAGCAATGCAACATGAACTGAAACTGTTCAAAAAGAAATAAAATGTACACGTAAAACAGATTAAATTCTACAGAAGAGGATTAGGGCTCACTGAGAAAATAATAATAATAATAATAATAATGTCCAATATATATTTTTGTTATTATTGTGAGAAAAAAGTCAGAATTCTTAGGAAAAAATTCAGATTTCTGTGATTATACTCAGAATTCTGAAATTAAAGGCAGAATTCCAAGATGAAAGTCAAAATTCCAACGGCTTTAGTCTTTATGCTAATTAAACTAACATTAACTAGCAAGTAATTTTAGTTAGTTCATAACAGCGATCAGTGTGACAGAAGCTAACGTTAGCCAGTGAGGTAAGAGACGTAACAACAGAACAATGTTAGCTGTAAAACTAGCTAACATCAGCTAGTGAGGTAACAAAGCTAATATTAGAAAGGCAGGTTTCTATTGTCTTCTTTTTCTGTCTGGACTAAAAGAGTTCATTTTGCTTTAACCTGCAGTTTGTTTCATGTGATGTTTTGACTTTAGACAGTGAAAAAAAACTAAATCTGTTATCTGGTCTGAACTGCGATGTTCAATGAGTCTGATTAACAGATGTTTTAATGTTCAATAATCTCTGTAAATACAACCAGACTCACTGTCTGTGTATTGAACGTCTGCAGGTGTGAGCAGAGTTCAAACCTGTGGACTAATCATTTCATCACTGATTCCATCTGATAGAAAAAAAGAGGAAAACCGTCACTGATCGTAACTGGCCAACGTTTGAAAAGAGGTGAAAACATTGTGATTCAGCTGATGGAAAAATCATCATGTAATGTTTCCAAATCATCCGGTTCTATGATCAAACACTGGAGACAATGACACATGATGAATATTTTACAGTTGAACAGTAAAATTTAATGTCAAAATGAGTCTGACAGCAGTGAACAGTAAAATCACTTTTTACGGCCGACTTTATTGATACTTAGGAGGAAAATGTCAAATGTCTCAACAGCAAAATTAAAAATAGAATAATACACATCTGTTTGAAGTAGGTATAATAAAGCAAATGCATGAAAGTATAAGTTAAAGTAAGAAATCTGCATCTTTTTCCACATTATTGGAGTATATCTGGAACATCAGCTGCTAAAATGACTCAACTCAGCATCAGGGTTTAGTTTGAACTGATTTATTTCACCTATTTTTCTCAAACTGAGGTGAAACTTTTTAACAAACTCCTGCTTTTCCAACTGAATACTTTTCTCAGTCTAATGTTGGTTTACGTCAGCGTGGTTCTGCAGACGTTTACATCTGCTCACATACTTAGACTTTACTTCACACTTCATTTTCTGTCAAAACTTTCTAAAACTGTAGAGGAAAAAGAAAAGCTCACATGTCAAAGTCGTTTCTTAAACCTCGACCTTGAAGCGACTGAAAATGAAGAAATGCTGAAGGGAAAACATGAGAATAATGTGATTTTTTTTTTTTTTTTTTACCCAAGAAACAGAATAATATTAGAGTTAAGTTGGAAAAATTCAAAATATATACATAAAAAAAGGCACAGTGTTTAAAAGAAAGGGGATTTATAGTGTATAGGTCATATGTATGATATGACATATAATAGTTTAGGAAAAAAGTCATTAAATAATAAGATAATAACAATACATTTCACTTATATGTCACATTTCAAGACACAGGAGAGACACAAAGTTAATCACAATATTGTAATTATTGGCAAAAGGGTAAGAATGTTAAGAGAAAAACCTTGATTATGACAATAAAGTGAAAATGGTCTGAAAATAATGTATATTTAATGAGAAACAGACTAATAGGAGTTAAATTAGAAAAACCCAAAATATGAGGAAAAATGTGCATTTTTATTGGTTTCACTTTATAGTATCATTTCATACTAGATATGCATATTACCATAAAAAGAGAAATGATGTGTGAAAATTAATATATTATCAAAAAAATAAGTAAATAAAAAAATCAAAGTCTTAATATTTTAAGGAAAAAGTCATTAAATATTAATATAAGAATGATAAGACATTTGACTATAGTGCAAGACACTGTACAGGAAAAAAAAAAAATACTGCAATTACAGACAAAAAAGGTCAGATTATAATGAGAAACATCATAATACATTCAAAATAATCTGAGAATAATGTCATATTTCAAGAAAAAGTCAAAATATTACAAGGGAAAACAGATTTTAATGAGAAAGGGAATTAATCATGTAATTTCATAAAAAGTCAAATTATTAGGGAATAAAACTAATATTTTAAGAAAAATGTCATATTACAAGGAAAAGGATGAAAATTATACATGAACGTCAGTGAATTAATTGGAAAAAAGGCTTAATTTTGAGAGTAAAGTCATATTTTTACAGGCAAAAAGTAATTAAAATAAAAAGTGGTGATTTTACACAAACGTTGAATTTTTAGGAGAAAAAGACTTAATATAAATGCAAATGAGTCAGAATATTTTAAGTGATTTCCTGACAAAAACAGAAATTAGAGAAAAAAGAACTTTTTTGTGTAAAATGGTTGAAATTCAGCTGTTTTTTCTGGTTTTGGATGAATTCATTTTTTGTAAAAACCTCTGATTCTCAGCTCTAACAATGGAACATTTTCAGATGTCTTCACCCTCTGATGGGCTTCTTCTGCATGGCAACAGCAGCTGATTGGACAGGAATAAGGTGTGGACAGTTTTCAAACTTTTTAAGCACTTTCAGTGTATTTTATCTGCATTAATGTAAATATGTGGATGATCTTTGTGTTTTCCTCTTTGTGAATCGGTGTTTTCCACATCTTTCCATCAGCGTTTTACGAGACCAGGGTTTAGGACATCCATATGGTGAAGGAATGATGGAGGGAGGAAGGAAAAAGAGAAACGAAAAGACTAGAGAGGAGGTCAGAGGTAGGCAGAATATTCAGTGTGTCTTGTAAAATCCGTCCCCCATGCCCCCCCCCCCCAGAGGGCCGATAGCTCTGGAGGTTCTTGATGTTCTTCCAGTGGCGGTCGGTTTCTCAGATGGACAAACCAGAATCTGAACCAAGGCCGCGAACGTTCGGGGTAACGACAAAAACAAAGAAAAGCCACAGAGCGTCCAGAACTGGGACCTAGAGACACCAGGGAAACACAATACTGAGCTGTAAAACAGGGACCAAAATATAAGCTCAGATCATTTAGATTCAACCACGGAGACTGAAAACACAAACGGGAGCACATCTCCTGTTCGTCAGCTTCCTTCAACACTTCAGGGTTAATTTCTAAGGCTGTATTCACACCTGAAAAGTCCTGTGGTCCAAGGTTATTATCGTTAACGAAAACTAACGAAATGACAAAAACTAGAACTGAAAAAACATTTTCGTTAACTGAAATAAATAAAAACTAGAATTAACCCTTTCATGCACAGTGGTCACTCCAGTGGACAGCTGTTCTCCAGCTGTTCTCATGTGTATTCATGGATTTGGTCGTTTTAGTCGCATATCAGCCAACACAGTGGACGCTTATGCATCATCCCACACAACGCAATTCATCCCATTACTGTTCTTGATCAGCCTGATCTGCAGTTACATATTTGAGTGTAAATCAGCTGCTAATGGTTATTAGACTGTAATTAACAGGGTTTTTTTAAACTTTTTTTTTGGCATATCTGAGTAATAACTAGAGACCCAGGAAAGGAAAAGTTTTGGCTTTTTTACATTTAATAATTGTCTTGATTAGAAAAAGCATGATGTAACAGTTTTTTCAGATAGATTGAATGTCCTTTGCAGTGGACAGCATTTTTTCTTTTTTTTAATAATGTTGTGAAACTCTTGTCCCCCACAGAGGACAAAAATGCATTGCTGGATCTCAGGAGGTTATAGAATGTTAAAATGTGAGAACAGATTAACAGCATTACAAAAATGTATTTCATAGTTTTCACACAGTCTGTCAGTAAATGCATGGTGTCCAGCTGACTGGACATTTTTGTAACCCCATGAAAAATAGGTTCATAAAAAGAAAAAATTCAGTCATAGTGCTTTTTTTTCATGCTAAAGAGGAATAAAAATACTCAGGAAGAAAATCTTGATTAATGTTCTCATAATTCATGCATGAAAGAGTTAAAAGAAAAAAACCATACCAAACTGACACTGTATTGTGTGTTTACAAAACTAACTGAAACGGATAAAAGTTATGGATAAAATTCCCTTCGTTTTTGTCAGTGTTGGACTGATGTGAATTTAGTTTATTTCAGTCGAGCAGTTTTAGCTAGCAGCACCATATGATATTTAAGGGTCCGTCACTTGTGTTCACTTGTGGTTTCCAGTCGTCTTCTGTTCAACACTCTACCTGGAAACATGGAGACTGAAGCAGCAGAGTCCTGTCTGGGATTTATGTGAATACGACAGAGAAGAAGAGAAAAGATATGAAAAAAGTAAAACAAAACTAAAACTAAGCATTTAGAAAACAACCAAAACTAATAAAAACTAGCAAACCTGCTCTAAAAACGAATTAAAACAAACTGAATTAGAGAAAAAAAAAAGTCAAAACTAAATAAAACTAAACTATAATGAAAAATCCAAAACTATTAGAACCTTGGAGATGAACTGATGACGAAGTGAATCCTCACCTCCGTGTTCCACTAATACATGCGACTGATCTGCAGGTACACGCCAAGATGCAGTAACGCACCAATAAACTCAGAGAAGACGACGACCGACGGCTGTAAACGTGGACGTAAACAACACAGGATTTAAAATAATGGACTCTGCAACTGTTACAGGAGGATGGAAACGTAATTAACATGTTCATTAAATGTAAAACTCCACAGGACGTCTGTAAACCGACCAGGAAATAACAACTGCAGATACATTTAGGAGGAAACGAAGATGCTTAGGTGGAAGTTTTGAGCTCCTTTTTATAGAACAGATTAACACAAATAAAGCAGCTGCTAATTGTGTAGAAGACAAAACTCACATAGTTTGAGTCGTACGTAATCCGACACATACCGACGCTTGGTCAAGGTGTCGCGTTTTAAAGCTCTGAGTCGTACAACAGATGTGTGGACGAGGCCGCGGTTATGGTTGGTTTAGACACAAAAACAACTTAGTTAAGGTAAGGAAACGGGTCAAAGGGAGAAAACACACAAATAACCACAGCATGAAACAGGACACCAACCCTGGTCCAAGAGCGTCCACGTCCAAGGACGTACAGTAAAGACACGAAGTCCACGTCCAACATTCTGTTTGTCAGTTTAGTGAAGTTCTAACGTCCACACACATGTATTTGTCTCTGTATTTAGATCCAATCTGGACATATGTGAAGTATGTACAAGGAAAAATTATAGTTTCACAGAAAAAAAACAGCGTCGACAAAGCAAAGTGGTCGTATTCATTGTGATGTCCCTTTAGCCTTCCAAGATAAAGCAAAAATGAAGAAAATAATCAGCAAAATGTCCATAAAAGAACAATATAATCAACAAATATGAACAGAAAAATCAAGATGAACAAAATAATCAACAAAATGAACAAATATGAACATAGAAATCTACATTCAACAAAATCATCAACAAAATAAACAAATGAGAACAAAATAGTCAACAAAATGAAACAAATGTATTAAATAATCAATTAATTTAACAAAAATCAGCAAAATAAAGCAAAAACAAACAAAAAGAATCAGCAAAAATGAATAAATATGTTTGAAATAATCAACAAAATGTACAAAAAAGAACAATATAATCAACAGATATGAACAGAAAAATCAACAAAATGAACAAATATGAACAGAAAAATCAACGACATTCAACAAAATCAACAAAATGAACAAATAACAAAATAATCAACAAAATGAAAAAAATGTATTAAATAGTCAATAAATTCAACAAAAATAAGCAAAATGAAGCAAAAATGAACAAAGAGAATCAGCAAACATGAACAAATATGATTGAAATAATCAACAAAATGTACAAAAATGAACAATATAATTAACAGATATGAACAGAAACATCAACAAGAGGAACAAAATAATCAACAAAATGAAAAAATGTATTAAATAATCAATAAATTTTATTTATTTATTTATCTTATTTATTTTAATTTTTTGATTAACAAAATGAACAAATATGAACATAAAAATTGATGAAATTCAACAGAATCATTAAATGAATAAGAACAAATAATCAACAAAATGACAAAAAATTATTAGTCAATAAATTGGACAAAAATAAGCAAAATGAAGCAAAAACAAGCACAAACAATCAACAAAAATGAACAAATATGATTGAAATAATCAACAAAATGAACAAATGAGAACAAAATAATCAACAAAATGAAAAAAATGATGAAATAGTCAATAAACATGGAGACTAAAGTTGGGAGAAAGCAGCAGAGTCCTGTCTGGGATTTATTAGAATACGACCACAGAGAAGAAGAGAAAAGAGACCACTGAACTAAAACTAAACTAAAACTAAGCATTTAGAAAAAAATTTAAACCAATAAAAACTAACAAACCTGCTCTAAAAATGAATTAAAACTAAGTGAATTAGAGAAAAAAAAGTCAAAACTAAATAAAACTAAACTAGAATGAAAAATCCAAAACTATTATAATGTCGGTTCCTTGTAACAGCTTTTTTGCAGCCGCTAAAAGTACCTGAACCAAATATACAGGGGTTGGACAAAATAATGGAAACACCTTCACCTCAAGATGATAATGCTCCAATCCATACAGCTAGAACTGTTAAAGAATGGCATGAGGAACATTCTAATGAAGTTGAGCATCTCGTATGGCCGGCACAGTCCCCAGACCTCAACATTATTGAGCATTTATGGTCAGTTTTAGAGATTCAAGTAAGATGTCGATTTCCACCGCCATCGTCTCTAAAAGAGTTGGAGGGTATTCTAACTGAAGAATGGCTGAAAATTCCTTTGGAAACAATTCACAAGTTGTATGAATCAATACCTCGGAGAATTGAGGCTGTAATTGCCGCAAAAGGCGGACCTACACCATATGAAATTATATTTTGTTGATTTTCTGAGGTGTTTCCATTATTTTGTCCAACCCCTGTATGTTGTTTCCCACTACATTTCCATCAAACCAGTTACACAAATACAGACCATCACAGCACATTGGAATCTCATCCCCATTATTTGTTGCAACACTTCACACACCATCTCCCAGAACACAGTCATCTGATCCCATTTCCAACAGACGTGTGTGATCTACATGGAATTCTCCACATTCCCTCCAACATTTCTGCTGTCCATCGCTGCAGCTTTTCTGGAAACTGTGAGTCAGAGTCCGTCTGTGTGGCCGACATGTGCCCATCTTATATATGTGTACGTTGGACTGGACTCCCATCATGCACCACAGAGTTTGCAGACATGGTATGTTCATGTAGCATGTGTGGGTCATGTAAAGGTGTGAACTTCAGCTGTGCTTTTATCTCCTGGACGTCACACTGAAGACGGAGTTTGGATTTGACTGAAAACTGGAATATTTCTCTAACCATTAGTGATGTCCCAATATGGATTTTTTTGGTTTCCGATCCGATTTTTTTTAGGATTAGTTTTGCCGATACTAATCTGATACCGATCCAATACCGACTTATTCCAATAGAATTTTGATTTGAATTTAGAGTCATTATTTATCGGTTATTGTGCTTTTATTTTACTGTGGATCACGGTTGGGCTGAATGTGGAACCTGAACTAAAACAACTATGACACCTTTGACTCTTAATAACTAGTATCATCTTTGCACTTTCCAAATTCCTACTGTGGGACAAATTAAATTGGGTCGGGTCAAATAATTCCACAAAAGTCTCGCGGGTTGAAAAAAACCGGATTCACACATCACTACCAGACGTCAAAGTGAAAGTGAAACCTACAGATGCTTTACTGAGTCCTCTAAGCCTCCCGCTGCAGCTTCTCCCTACCTTTGGAAACTTTAATTTGAGGAAGCAAGAGAAAAATGTTGATTATGAGAATAAAGTCAAAATAGTCTGAAAACTTTGTAATATTTTTTTAATGAGAAACAGAAGAGTTCAATTAGAAAAACTCCAAATATGAGGAAAAATGTTTATTTTTATTGATTTCACTTTATAGTATCATTTCATACTAGATATTTATATTACAATAACAAAGAGTCATGATATGTGAAAATTAATACATTATCCTATTATATAATACACGTTTCGGCCCCGCCCTGTGTCCGTCCGTCCCATTGATGTCTGATCGATGTTGCAGCACGGGACGCGGGAGGGCGTTTGGATGCAATGCCGCTGTTGCACCACAGGAGGACGTTTTAGCCACGGGTACACTGCCGCTAGTCAAAAAAATAAGTACATAAAAAATTTAAGCCATAATAGTTTAAGGAAAAAGTCGATAAATATTAATATAATAATAATAATAATAATAATAATAATATATTTGACTATAGTGCAAGAAAGGAAAAAAGTACAAAAGTACAAAAAACAGTACTAGGGCTGTGTATCAGCAAGAATGTGGTGATACGATACTAATCACAATACTAGGATCATGATACGATATATCCTGATATATCATGATACTGTTAAAAAGGCAATTTTTGTTTGTTTCTTTTTTTTAAATGATTATTTTCTTGAACAATTGAATTACACCAGAAATCTGCACAAATACGAAACACACTTTTATTTGATCAGAACAGGATCTGATGCTAAATCATAAAATGTTCGTGTGTTCAAACTGAAGTTCTGTTTTCCAGACATTCCAGTTTCAGATCCTGTTCAAATGTTCAGATTCTATTAGTTCACAACTAACATCAGAACAGGATTTGAGTTCAGTCCCAACAAAGGAACGAACATTATTTAATGAAAGAGTGTTAAATAATAATAAATAAAATACAAACACGAAAGAAAAACAAAAAAACAAAAATGAACCTCCACATTTGAATAAATACTTAAAAATATTGATATAGTAATTTTTAATATCGATACAGTTTTGTGAAATGAAATATTGCAATATACTGCAGAACTGATATTTTCTTACAGCCTTAAAAAGTACAGGGAAAAAAATAAAAACAGTGCTCTGACTATAGATAATAACTTTCTACCATAACTAACCATCACCATATTGAAAGTTAAGTTCTTCCTGATAAAAAGTGCGAATTATTCGGCCAAAAAACACTTTTATTGCAAAAACAACATAAATCAATCCACCTGTTATAATGGGAGTCAGTCCCTCTGGGGTTAAAACGAGTCCTAAAGCTCTAAGGTCCACGTTCCTCATCTGAATCCCGTCTCTTCTGTCACGTGCGTTCTAACAAACATCCGTCACGTGTGCGTCTGCTTTGTTCACGCCTGCTGCCGTGTTTATTTGGGGAAGACGTGGAAGGTGTTACAATGCATGTCCCATAAAGTCGACAGGATTCCTCCGTGTCGTTGTCCTACTGACAGCTTTATGGAGGCCACGCTGACCCCTTTCACTGACTGGAATTCTTTCCTGAAGACTGGAAATGATGAAACAGGAGGCAGAAAACACCGGCCTCAGCCTGGATGAAGGAGAAGAAGCGTTTGCAGATGACGCTGCTCTAATTCAGGCTTAGTTCAGGTTCCACATTCAGCCCAAGTAGATCTAAAGTGGATCAGAACAGTTCAATAATAACAGAATAACCTAGAAATAATGATATTAATAATAATTTTTTCTTTGCGTTTGTGCAAAAAATTACTAATTTACAAACTATCCAAACAAAAATAAAAGATGTGGATAACCTCAAAAACTTTTTCTTAAGAAAAATAAGTGCAATTTTAACAATATTATGACCCAACTTCAGATCTACAAAGGCACAAAACATTTAGTAACTGGAAGAATGTTGTTACAATTACACTTCATTTTCTTCAGACATTTCAGGTTGTTCATATTTTTTCTGATCATTCACATTTTATTATTTAAGGATAGTTTGTTAATGTAAATATTTTCTTAATTAAATGAGATTTTTTGCACTAAAACAGAATTATTTTGAGTTGTCATTATTTATAGGTTATTATGTTATTTTATTTTTAACAAAAATGAGCAAAATAATCATCTTCAGTAACCCTGAGTCTGTTGTGTTTAAGTGCTTTTGTTGTTGAAAAATGGCTGAAATGCAGTTTATGGTGACCTGCTACTTGGATAAAACAGTTCTGGACATGTAAATTCATCTGATACAGCATTTTTTTTTTTTTTTTTGTAAATTTTGTATACTATAAGTGTACAAAATCATCGGCTAACAGCAGCAGAACATTAATATTGCTCAAAAGGAATTGCTCAAAAGCTCAGAGGTTCTTTTCATCTCGTGCATCAACATTTTGTCCCAGTTATCCGGTGGAAAATACAACGTGAGGGGGCGTTCATGTGCAGTTTTCCAGTTCGTAACTCGTATTTCCCATAATCCCCATAGCACCTGAAGGCAGCATAAGTGTAGTTCTGTTCCAGTGGAGTCTGTGACTGGACTTCATGTCATGTTTGTGCAGTTCTTCATTAAATCAGCGGCTCAGAGGCTGTTGTTTGTGTTGGATGGGAGTCGGGTCAAACATGTCCTGGTTTCCTTTATCGTCCCCCGTCACCTCCGTCTTCACAGACACAGTGTGTGAATCTGTGTGTTCTCATTTCCCTCAGTGCGTTTTCTGTGTTACATGCATCAGAGGAGGACAGACGGACAGACGGACGGGTCCTGACGGGCCTGTTAGTGGACATGTGATCCGTCCTGATGTAATGCTGCAGTCGATCCCCCGACTCTAATAGATTCTCAGTCGTATTTCACAGCCTCGGTCCAACACACACCAACACCGTACTCACACAGACGCACGTCATTTACAAACCAGGATAAATAATAAATAATAACCTGTGACCGTTTAATGGGCCTCGCTTCCCACCAACCCATGCAGTAATGTTTCTGAAACTTGGTCCATTTATTTTTACCGCATCTGCTTTAAGAAATAGCAAAGTGTCCAAAGAATCTACGTTAAAATGAAGGAAGTAAAAGTATAAAATGGTCTAAGAGTGTTTTTGTGGCGACTTCCACATAAAATTTTCTCCACATTTAACCTCTTCTTCTTTTTCTTTCATTTTTTTTTTTTTTATATTTTTTAATTAACCTCCTGAGACCCAGGAAATCTCAGCAAAGTACAAGCTTTTTTGTTTTTTATTAAATCAGTGCCTATATTGGAAACATCATGATTAAACAGTTTTTTCAGATGCAGTTTTTAAAATGTTTATGGAATGTCCTTTGTGGTGGACAGTTTTCTTTTCTTTTTTTTTGTATAAAGCTGTGAAACTCTTGTCCATAAATGTGGACAGAAAACCCATAGCTGGGACTGAGGAGGTAAAGTTAAATTATACATTTACATAAACATGTACTTAGAAATAAGGAACCACACAGACACAATACAAAAAAAAAATTAGACAACAAACCTACAAACCTATTAAACATAAAAAAAGAGACCCCCCCCCAAAAAAAAAACAAAACACCACAACAACAAAAATAATAAGATAAATACTATCTTTAACTCCTCTTTAAAGTGCTCAGGGCTCATTAAGAGTTAATATAATGCATACTAACAACACATTTCTCCGTCAAAAGGACATAGGAGACAGCAGGACATTTAACCTAAATAAGTGATTTATCTCCATTTATTATAATATTATCCTCTGTATTTAGCATTTTTCAGTAAATATCAGGTATTACATTTCCTTATGACCATGTATTTGTTCATAAAAGCTCAGAGTAAATATAGATGATTAAAAATGGAGAAAACTGGAGAAAAGGTGAGTTTTTCAGCAAAATCTCTCATTAACTGAACATAAACCCACTGTGTCCGTCCACTGTCATTGATCCAACTCCATGGGTTTTACTGGGGAATCAATGTTGTAGAAGATGATGGTGTTTCCATGGTAACTACGGAGCCTCTGAATGTCCAAATGGGTCATATCTGATGACCATGAAAAGATAAAGAACTGTATTTTACACCAATTATTTACATGTATCAATGGTATTGGTGGATCAACAGGTATTCAGCAGTTCCATCAGTAGATGTTTTCATGTCCTCAGTTCACCTCTGGACACATAAAGGTCTAAAACTACCGTCAAACCCAGTAGAATCTCAGTAACTTCCTCTTAAAGCGTCAGGTCTGTGGGTTTTCTCTACAGAGCTGCTCACATGTGGATTTGTGGTTGAAGTGTAAAGAGGTCATGTGACCAGCAGTGGTCGAACACAGAGTGAGGCCTGTGCTGCCGACAGGAAGTGGAGAACCGACGCATCGCACCAGGAACTGGCGGCTTCAGGGCGACGTTCAGCTTCAAACCGACCACAGCTGACTGTAACTGAAGGGTCACTGTGTTTGTGAGGTTCAGGACTCAAACCACAGGACGTCACAGCGCCAGGAACACCAACGGCGAACCGCAGCCTGCATCGGACACATGGGGCCGGGTCTGTTCTGAAGGTCCAGGAACACCAACGGCGAACCGTGGCCTGCATCGGACACATGGGACCAGGCCTGTTCTGAAGGTCCAGGAACACCAACGGCGAACCGCGGCCTGCATCGGACACATGGGACCAGGCCTGTTCTGAAGGTCCAGGAACACCAACGGCGAACCGCGGCCTGCATCGGACACATGGGACCAGGCCTGTTCTGAAGGTCCTGGTCTGGTCTGTGGGGAGTCACTACATTCTAGTTCTTTTACTGATTCATTTAAGCTCAGGACCTTTTAGAGACCCTTCAGTTTTTTATCTCACCGGCCAAGAGACCACGAGCTACAGTGAGAGCTCTGTATACGGTGACGTCTTCGTCATCTTTGGCGTTGTTGTCTTCGTCATAGTCTTCATCATCATTGTCGTTGCCATAGTCTTTGTCGTCTGTCAGTCATCTTCATCGTCTTCGTTGTTGTCTTCATCGTCGTCTTTGTCATAGTCTTGTCAGTCTTTGTCGTTGTCTTTGTCATAATCTTCGTTGTTGTCATCGTCTTCATCATAGTCTTCATCGTTGTCATCGTTTTTGTCGTCATCATCTTCGTCATTGTCATCATCTTTGCCTTCATCGTCTTAGTCATAGTCTTTATCATCGTCGTCTTTGTTGTCGTCATCTTCGTCGTTGTCGTCATCTTCACCTTCATCATTGTCTTCGTCATAGTCTTCATCATTGTCATCGTCTTTGTTGTCGTCATCATCTTCGTCGTTGTCGTCATCTTCACCTTCATCATTGTCTTCGTCATAGTCTTCATCATTGTCATCGTCTTTGTTATCGTCATCATCTTCGTCATTGTTGTCATCGTCACCTTCATCATTGTCTTCATTGTTGTTGTTGTTGTCATTGTCATAGTCTTTGTCGTCGTCTTCGCCGTTGTCTTCCTCATAGTCTTCGTCATAATCTTGTAAAAAATCTTTCTTTAGAATATTGCTTATTTGCTTTGATATGAAAATTCATCATTTCATGTATGGAGGAATATTATTTTATTACTGTGAAATATATTTGGCAGTTAGACGATGAATGAATACGATGACGGTTCCATCTAGTATATGTATTTTTAATGAGCAAAATGCTTAAAAACTGCAAAAAAAAAAAGATCTTTTACTTCCAATAACTGTAGTCCTATCTATGTACAGTATTAGTCCATTATCAGCTGCAGTTATTGCATTTTCAGAGGACTTTTTAATGCTAGGACAGTAATTTAAGAGTTTATTATTACATTCTAATATTTACATTTTCCAGACTGATGTGGTTTAAGGGCTGAGGAGATTCATGTGAGCAGACGAGTGGCTGAAAGAGTCACACCTTGAAGAAAAAACAGTTTTTCACACCACAGTTATGACGCTAACAAAACAAAGAAAACAGACGTGTAGTGACATCGAACTGCTGTGGTCTGGAGTAAAATCCAGAGTCTTAAATGAGCAAAAAGATATGACTGATTCCTTCAAAAAGTGTCAGAGACCAGCCTCCAAACCCAAACCACTTCTTACAGATTCTCTGAAGAGTCTCCAGCAGGCGATCCAAACCTAAAACCCCGAAGTGTTGACATCTTTTCTTCCAAAACCCGACAGATCCATCACATCGTCATCTCCTTTTGTATTTTCTTTTTCCGTTCATCCATTAAATCCAAGCACATGGACCTGAACTGCTGAAGCTGCGGTTTCCTGCTGAGGTTCGATCGATCCGTGGAACCTCCTGGCACTTCTTCAGCCTCACGCTCCGACGATAAACGGAACCGAACACCATCAATTCCACCGAAATACTAGACTTTAAAATGAACCAATAACATCAGGTGACGAGTCTGAGGTCAAACGGACCAGTTTATGTGTCGTCAGGCTGAAGCAGAGTCCAGGTTATGAAGACGCAATCTGATAGAAGCAGATGGTGGTTTTCTTCAATATTTCAGGAACTTTTTCCAGATACATTTTCTTCATTTTGTCCATTTCGTTCGTATTTGGTCAGTTTTTCTTGTATATTTTATTAATTTTTCACTTTTTGTCAGTTTTGTTCCAGCTAAGTTTTTTTTTATTTCCTTGATTGTTTTTCTGTTCATTTTGTTTGATTATGGTGAAACTCAGTGCCTTTTTGGCTGATTTTCATAGATTAATCATACAAAGATTAATGAATAAAGCGGCCCGATTATTAATGTTCCACTTAATGGAGATAAAACAGCAGAAACAGGAGACAAGTGCTTTGAATTGAAGGTTATTTACCAGCCTGAGAATCACAAATTCCTTGTGACTGGTCAAATGAAAACATGTGCGTTGTGTTTGATGGTTCTGTTTGCTGCTGAGCTCATAAACCTCTGATTTACAATTAGAAAAATGGAAAACTGGAACCAGGAGAGAAGGATTAGAGCGTTGGCTGAAGGGTTGGTTGGTGTGTTTTTAGTGTTTTACATATGCAGACGTAGTTTTAATCATATGGAGATGTTTGTATTTTAGTGTTACCCTTGATGCCTGAGTGTCTGGACCCTAAACTCTGCCACAAATGGTCAAAATGACCCGGGTTCAAATCAATGTGTTTTTGACACGTCAAGTTAAAAATAATAATTTGTGTTATATTTTGGTCCACAAAAGAATGATTTCATGTTTGGAATATTTTTATTTTTCATGTTTTTAACATTTTTAAACAATTTTTATTTATTTAGATTTATTTTTTTTTAATATTTTGAAAATTTGAAAAGCAACACATTATAGTGTGTAGGAAGCCATATGTAATAACACCTGATAACACAATAACGGCCGATAATGTAATAAATTTGCCATTTTTAAAATGTAATAGGCCAATAACGTAAAAAGTCCTGAACCGATTGTGTAATAGCTTTTGGCCAATAACGTTGTAACTTATTACGTTTTTGGCTCAGTCATTACATTTGCAAAGATTTTTTTTTTTTTTACCAGGCCAATAACGTAATAACCAGCCAATAAGTTCTAACATTATTGACCAAAAGTTATTTTGTTATCGGTTCAGGACTTTTATTACGTTGTTGGCCAGATATTACGTTATTGGTTTATTACATTTTAAGTATGGCAAATTTATTATGTTATCGTCAGTTATTACATGATTGGCTTCTTCATAGTGTATTATATGTACTATAATATATTAATAACAGTATATCCTCCTGATACCCGCTAATGTATTTTTGTCCTTTGTAGTGGACGAGAGTTTCACAACTTTGCATGAAAAAAAACAAACGAAAAAACCTGTCCACTGCGAAGGATATTCCATAAAAAATCAGAATCATAATAGGTGTCTGGAAAAAACTGTTGCATCATGCTGTTTCCAGTCGAGGGAATTATTTAACGTAAAACAAGCCAAAAAGTTTTTATTTTCTTAGGTCTCAGGAGGATATAGGAGATATATATTAGATCCTTTGGTTTTACTGTTGAATGAATCAAAGGTTCAGATGTATTCTATTGTAAGTTAATGCCGGTCATTTTGACCCAAATATGGAAGCCAAGGTAGTAAAACAAAAACTACAGTTACATAAAATCCGTCCAATGTAAGTTAAAATTCAAACAGCATGAGGTCAATAACATGATTTTTGAATATGAAATACAGGGTGTCCCATAAGTCTCCATACATAGCAAAAATAAATGTTTCTTGACATAAACCATTTTTATTTATATAATATGCTCTATATGACTGCCATTTTGTCGGGAAAACATTTCAATGCGTGTCCTCCACTGCTGAAGAACTATAAAGAAGAAATATAAAGAAATACATGTTAGAACCATATATGTATGAATGTATTATGTCTCCTATGTATGGAGACTTATGGGACACCCTGTAGTAACTTTTCATTGCAAAGATATTACAATAAAACAGCCTCAGCGGGTCAGTTTGACCCACTCATGCATCTAAGGGTTAATTGTGATTGTTGGAGTTAAAAGTGTCATTTCCGACACCCGACTGTACAAATGTCATCTGTTTTTATTGAACGGTTTTGTTGTAGGACCCGCCTGATCCTGCCTCAGTACCACAGAACAGCTGATTACCACTCAGTTTGTTTATCTGTGATTATTTGGACGCTCTGTTGTTTATTCTGCTTTAAATCACCTTTAGGCGGTGCGTTGTCATGACTACGTCTTGTCCTGGGATCCAGAATGAGGCTCTGTGATACGTTTCACATTTCATTTTCAGAGGTTTAACTGTGAAGACGCCAGCATAGGATTAGAATGAGGGACACAGAAGTGTAGTTAGGACCATATTTGAGCAGACGTTGCAGATCTTTATTCATAGATCTACATTTGTGGGATGGACTTTTTTCTGATCATCAGACTTAACCCTTAAAGGACCCAAAAATCCTCCATCGACTAAAATCATCTACTGATCTAAACTGTTTTATACCTGTTGATCCACTAATCTATCAGTCCATGTCAGTAATTGGTGTAAAATACAGTTCTTCATCTGTTCATGGTCATCAGATATGACCCATTTGGATGTTCAGAGGCGCCGTAGTTACCATGGAAACACCGTCATCTTCTACAACATTGATTCACAGTAAAACCCATGGAGTTGGATCAATGACAGTGGATGGACACACTGGGTTTATGTTCAGATAATGATAAAATGACACAATAACTAAAAAAACATATGTAATAATAAATAATGTAGGAAATATAAGCAAAACATTTACTAAAATAAGGAAAAATGGATAAAACCAGCAATAAAATGAGCAAAAACGGCCAAAGTAATGAATTAAAGGAATAAAAATGAATAATAAATTAACAGTATAATATGTAACATGAAGAAAATAAGCCACAAACTGAAGTCATTTGAAGAAATTCTTTTGAAAAAGGGCAAGAAAATGAACAAAACAAATAAAATAATGAATGAAACTGACAAAATGAACAAAAGTGAATAAGACAATGTAGAAATAATAAATAACGTGGAGAAAATAAGCAACAAAATGGATAAAAAATGTAAACTTTGATTCACCAGTAAAACCCATGGAGATCAATGACAGTGGATGGATACACTGGGTTTACGTTCATTTAATGACACTATGGACTGAAAAAGACACTTTCTTCAGTTTTCTCTATTTTTAATATAAGAATCCTCAACTTTACACTCATCTTTTATGAACTTCTACATGAGCAGTGAATTAAATATAGGAAAATGAATGATTTTCACCAAAAAACCCAGAAGAAAACAGAAGATAATATTACAATAATGGTGATAAATTACTTACGAATGGTTAAATATACCGAAATGTTCATTTTGGAACTGTCATAAATGTCCCTGGGTCCTTACGGGCTAAATAAGGCCTAGAGCCACATATTGGACAACGACGCATGAAACTAAATTAAGAAAATTATCTAGAAACAATCAGTGTGTACGTGATTTTCACTCTTTTGTTAATTTTCTTGATTATGTTGTTAATTTTTAAATTATTTTCTGTTTTTTATTTTATTCATTTAGTAGTCAACTTTCTTGAATATTTTTGGAATTTCTGTAAATTTTCTATATTATCTTCTATTTTCTATGTTTTTTAATTTTCTTGATTGAGCCTCTGAACATTCAAATGGCTCATATCTGATGACCATGAAAAGATGAACTGTATTTTACACCAATTATTTCCATGTCTTAATAGGATTAGTGGACCAACAGGTATTCAACAGTTTGGATCAGTCGATGGTTTTGGTCTTTTAGGGTTAAATGAACGTTATGGTGAGCAGAACCGTTTCAGTCACAGTCGATGGTTGATAAACCCGGTTGACTTTAACTCCATCAGAGCACATCCACACAAACATCTGCGGCTCATAAATCAACTTATACACATGTGGAATGATTAGAACAGGGTTCGACGAGGGTTCGAGGGTTATTTCTATGTAAATCAGAGCTAAGTTACTGATCCAAGGGTTAAAGTGAGTTATCAACAGTTCTGGTATTATCTGATCTATTTATGTCCAAAAACTATGGTACTTTTTTAATATTTGGAACTCAAACATAGTCCAAATGCTCAGTGTTGCATATTTTCTTAATATTATCACAAATTTTCTCTAATTCTTAAGGTGCTTTTAAGATTCTACAGACAAAACACAAACAAAATTTTTTTGTATTTTATCCTTTTATGTCTAATTTTTATCATGCTTTTTAAGAATATTTGACTCAAACATGACCTAAGTGTTCAGTTTTGCATATTTTCCAGACCAGTAAAAAAAATAAGTGTCAAAAGAAAAATTACACTTCTCTTATTTCAGTTTGTTCATATTTGCTCAGGTTTTCTCCTTTTTGTTACGCTAAAAATGACAACATTTGTAGTCGTCATTATTTATAGATTATTCTGTTATTATTTTACTGGTCTGACCCACTTTAGATCATGTTTGTCTGTATGTGGAACCTGAAGGAGTTTGACTCCACTGATTGTTTAATTCTTAAATGTAAGTTTTGTATTACACAAATTCATCCCATGGGTAGGACTGGACCCTTTGGCAGATGGGATTGGACCCTTTGGTGGGTGGGACTGGATGTTGGAGCCTTTCGGGGACAGGACTGGACCCTTTGGCAGATGGGATTGGACCGTTTGTGGGTGAGATTGGACCAATTGGTGGGTTTAATCTAGATGTTGGACCCTTCTGAAGGTGGGATTGGACCTTTTGACAGTCAGGATTAGACCCTCTAGCGGGTGGGATCGGACCCTTTGGCGGGTGGGATCGGACCCTTTGGCGGGTGGGATCGGACCCTTTGCGGGTGGGATCGGACCCTTTGGGTGGGATCGGACCCTTTGCGGTGGATCACCCTTGCGGGTGGGATCGGACCCTTTGCGGGTGGGATCGGACCCTTTGGCGGGTGGGGGATCGGACCCTTGCGGGTGGGATCGGACCCTTGGTGGGTGGGATGGACCCTTTGGCGGGTGGGATCGGACCCTTTGGGGTGGATTGGACCCTCTTGCGGGTGGGATCGGACCCTTTGGCGGGTGGGATTGGACCCTCTTGCGGGTGGGATCGGACCCTTTGGGGGTTTTGGCCCAGGGTCTGCATGTTTGCCTCCTGTGCTGCAGATGAATCCTCCGTTTGTTCCTAATCTGATGCTCATTATCAGTCGTCATGTGTCGTCCTGATGCTCGTTCATCTTGTCGAGCGTCCAAACGTCACTGCAGAGAAACAGGACGGATCAGCTGTGGACTGTGGAGAGCAGCGCTGTGTTTACGGCCCCTCCCACCACAACAGAGGATCTGAGCATCTGAAGGTCCACACCAGGGACGGAGTAAAGACCTCCAACACCCCCCCCCTTCCAAACATCCCAATATTCAGATGTTTTCCATCGTAGCCCCCCCCACGCCCAAATGGGACCTGTTAAAGCACAAATTACATCAGAGAAAGAGGAGGAGGAGGGAAACACAGAAACACAGAGGGAGGAAAAATTCCTCAACTATGAGGGAATTTTACTGCCCTCCTCCCTCGTCGCGTCCTGCTCGTGTCCGTTCTGCTGCTGCTGCTGCTCAGTCAGTGA